>NC_081799.1:682500-688000 GCF_963082965.1 Carassius carassius
AAAGCTTTTGTAACTTTATTAAAGAATAATCTTTAATTTATAGTCCAAAATGCAATGCTGTTTTACATTTGATTGCTTTATTCAATTTCTGTACCTAAAAATGAATGAAAGACAAAAAAACAGTCAGTTTATTTTATTTGTATCTTTACTCTATTGTATTTATTTGTGCTGTTACTTGTAGTTAGAATATTCTTAATAATATGATATATATATATATATATATATATATATATATATATATATATATATATATATATATATATATATATATATATATATATATATATTATTATTATTATTATTATTATTTATTTATTTTTTTTGAAAGTATAGTTTTTCCATAAACATAGCAACGGTACCGAAACCGTGAAACAAACCGAACTGTGAAAAAGTTGAACTGTTCCACCCTAATATTTACGTAATCATTTGGCAGACAGACGCTTTTATTCAAAGTGACTTACAATAGATCAAATCTATAAATAAAAAAAAAAAAAAAAAAAAAAAAATATATATATATATATATATATATATATATATATATATATATATATACACAGTATATATATTACAAATGTATATAATTATAGATGTTTTAAAAGAGCATCTTAATGACAAACTAGCACACTGTTTTACATATGGGGATACAGTATTTTTTAAGTGCCAAAATTGACCAGAAATTGATTTTCCATTTCTAGCCTACAATAGTGTACAATGCGTATTTATTTTGAAGGTGACGAAGGAAGTAACAGTAGCACTAGTGCTGTTAGTGCTCCCTGATGAACAAGAGAGGGAGGACAGTTCAGCTTTTGAGTCAGAGCAGGAACCTTCAGCTAAAGTTTAAGCTATTAGCAAAACTAAACATGCTGACTATACTCTTAGAAAATATGTGCTTTTATGATTTATAAGGTCATCAGTAGTAGGACTGTGATCATTGGGACATACAACTGATGGCTGCATAATTAATGTAGATTATTGTAAGTGCTTATTTCATATTGCAGAGAAACTGAATGTGCAGAGTGAGAGAGAGAGAGATTCAGGGAAAGATGATCGAAGATGCCTTGATACTTCTTGACACTTCATTTGATTATTTTGCCTGTCCACAGTCTAAGGATTTAGATTTATTATTTAAGTATAACCCAATTCAAACAACTGAAAGAGCCAAAGAGTTTATCAGTCTGGAGGAGACATGAATTGAGTGGTGACTGCAGCAACAGAGGTGTCCTGGGGTGAGTCAGATTCCCTGATTTACTGTCCCAGTCCCCCACTGAGCTGATTGCAGTCCAATGACAGGGACGCACAATTTGACAAACAAGAAGCCTACAAAAACGAGTCATAGGGAGTATGAGTACTTTATGTGTATAGTCATATTTTTCACACAGCTATAAGAAGCGTTACACATGGATGTGCATGCAGTTGCCGTACTGTATTAAAGCTTTAATCATGATAAAACCATTTATTAGAAGCTAACATAACAGTGTATCTAAACGTATGAGACGACAAAAAACATACCATTAAGAGCCGTGTTTCTCAAACCTCTCGATGAACTACCCCGAGCACTGCCAGGGTTGCCCACTCTCACACATCTGGCGTGACACTCATCTCCCTGTATCTGACACAACCACCTCAGGCCCTGCGGTCTCCACTAATGAGCTGATGAGCTGAATCAGGTGTGATTAAAATGTGCAGGGATGGGGGTACTCCAGGACAAGTTTGAGAACCACTGCTCTGCACCATCCTCTTCAATAATATCCTCTGCTGAGGTGAGGGACGGGACGTTTAGACACTCACTAGAGGCGGTTTAGCCAATCACAACACACTGGGCTAGCTAACCAATCAGAGACCATCACCTATTTCTGAGGGAGGGGCTTCATATAAGCAGGAAATGATCAGAGCATTTATAGAAGAAGTGACAGAGCTGTGTAGAATAAAGGTAAATTATGTGATAATGTTTTTTAAACAAAGCATGTTAGACTGCACCCCATAAACACAATCAAGCCTGGAAAAAAACAGTCAACCATGCCTTTAAAGGGTTAGTTCACCCTAACACCAATTTTAAGTTGCTTTGGATAAAAGCGTCTAAAAATAAGTAAATAAAAGCGTTTTCATCATATTCAAACTTAAAATCAGCAGGCTTTTATTTTGGCAGGTTACCGGCAAGTAAATATACGAGCTTCCGGATTTAGCGCTGCTGATTAAAGAGCGTCAGTGGATGCATGTCACAGTTTGGCATTGTGCTTTGAAAACGCCATTGCATAGCCTAGATGTATGCTTTCAGGCTGTAAATAAAACTTATATAGTACAGTTTGTGATCTGAAATGGTAATTGTGTATTAACAGCAGTCAACCATTTCGGTATGCAAATGCACTGTCAGAACATATTTATACAACGCATTTTTTTATTTTGGTCGCGCATGCGGACCTGCGGACCACTTATGTGCACCCCTGAATATAATCACACATGCATGTGGAGTGCTTTCATAGTATGTATATATTTGTTATTTTAACTGTTTGGAAATGGAGCGTAAATGTGTAAGTCCTTCAAACATGTATTATCCTGTTGCACCCTCTATAGGAACGGCGACTAGTCGACATTAAGCTTAAAGCGTCATGACAGAGCATTGAAGCCGACTAATCGGTGCTAGTGATGGCCGATTCGTGAACGAATCGTTCAATTTAACCGGCTCTTCTTAGTGAACCGGTTGAACCAGTTCACCAAATCGAACTGAATCGTTTGAAACGGTTCACATCTCCAATAAGAATTAATCCACAAATGACTTAAGATGTTAACTTTTTTAACGTGACTGACACTCCCTCTGAGTCAGAATAAACCAATATCCCGGAGTAATTCATTTACTCAAGCAGTAGACTGACTGAACTGCTGTGTAGACCGAACTGAAGATGAACACCAAGCTGAGCCAGATGACGAACGAACACGCCCACTGCTGGAGCAGTTCTCGTTCTCGAGTCAAGAGCCGGTTGCATCGGTGTTCGGATCACCAGTACACTGAACTGAGAATCGTTTCTGTCGGACGCGTCCGATTTGAGAACCGATGAACTGATGCTACTGCGCATGCGTGTAAAGTATTTCGGAAAGTGTGATAAAAGATCTATATACATTTTTATTATTATTATTATTAATTTATTTTTTTAAGATGAATGTTTCTAATCTGTATATTGTAGATTATGAATAGGCCAGAGGGGGTTTCAGGGAAGTTGGACAATAATTAAGAACTCTAAAGACTCTATGTTTAATAGGAATAAGGGATGATTTATGAAATATGTGTACTGTATTTATAGTTAATGATGACACATTCACAAATTGAGTTTGTAGTAAACAGAACATGAACACGAGTAGAGCAGCTGATTATACCGGTTAGAGTGATTCTCGTTCTCGAGTCAAGAACCGGTTGCATCGGTTTTCAGATCATCAGTACACTGAACCAAAACCGTTTCTTTCGGACGTGTCCGTTTTGAGAACAGAGGAGCTGATGATCTGCATATGTGTGATTCAGCGTGAAGCCGACTGACTCACAGCGCGTCTGAACCTGATTCTTTTAGTATTTGATTCTGAACTGATTCTGTGCTAATGTTATGAGCGCAGGTAAACCGAAGGCTTGAATCAAGGGGCATTCTGGCGAAACGTAAGTTCATTTAATAACAAATACATCGCAATGGTTTATGTATAGTGGTTTCTGCGCTGATGACACCTAATTTATTTACTTCATATCTTCAAGACTTAAATCCTCATATGCACATTATTGCTGTTACTGTATTTGGGTGCGTTGTTGCAAAACTTAATTGTAAACTTTTCATGATTATGAGGTTTTTAACTGACTAAAGTTATGATTACTGACTTTATTTATTTGAATGTTTGATAGACGTGACGCCATTACGTCATCGCCAATGACGTCATTACGTCGAGCGTAAAAGAACCGGTGAACCGTTTTTTTCAACCGGTTTATTGAATCGAACCGTCCGAAAGAACCGGTTCGCGGAAAAGAATCGAACTTCCCATCATTAATCGGTGCAACTCCTATCACTGATGTCACATGGACTGATTTATCGATGTCCTTGCTACGTTTCTGGAGCTGGCAACTTTGCAGTTGTATTGCTGTCTAGACAGGGTCAGAGAGTGCTCAGATTTTATCAAAAATATCTTAATTTGTGTTCTGAAGATGAACGGAGGTCTTACACGACATGAGGGTGAGTTATTAATGACAGAATTTTCATTTTGGGGTGAACTATTTCTATAAAACCATGGTTCACGTTTGCGGTGTCCACATGTTTTTGTTGAAGAAATTTTAGAGGCTGTAGCATTTCTATCACAAAAACATAAATTGTTTATGGGCAATTCCATGCAAAGGTCATCCCTACCATGAAAAACCAAAGCTGGGCATACACAAACAGACCATGTTTTTATTTTATTGTATGTAACCACTCTCACTGAATTTTACTGATATTTGTGGATTTGTTACATCATATACAAGGTGTGTGCCAATACAAGCTGCATTTTTAGAAAGGCTGTGTTTCTACTGTTTTCAAGAAAGTGAACAGATGGACTCAATGTTTCAATAAAATATTATCACTAGGCAATTTCCTGATTAAGAAGGGAATGATAATGCACTATGTACACAGCTTACTTTAACAGCAAATCTCTATAAATGTATCAGCCTCTTGTTAAATGTGTCTTTGAGTTCCAGGGCCAGGTAACATCCATAACGATTTAGAGGATACGTTTTTGCTACACATACAGTGTTAATGCAAAGAAATTCAATGTTTCTGTGCAATGTTAACTCATATAAAGGTATCATGTGAAGAACACTTCACACACTTTTGTTATTTGTAAACACTTTAATTTTGCGTTATGGATGTGACGTTACAGACGTTACATTAAAAGAGCATTGTAAAAATGAAACACGTGTTCCTTCTGCTGGCGGCATGGCAGTGATAAAAACATAACTCCTCTCAGGGAAATGTCATTAAGCTATAAGTGCAATCATATGTAAACATTAACGAAACAAATGGTTGTTCCCTGGAGATATTTATGATGTTATAAATAAATTGGATTGGGATCGACATCTGGAATAATAATGAAAATCGTTATTATCTCTGCTGTAATGTTCTGTGATTGTCCTGTGTGTTTATATAGTATTCACTTCCTAGAAAAGAGCACGAGGAACCTGATTGGTTTAGGCTAGAAGCAGACACAATCTAATTCACATGCGCTACCTGTCATTCAAGCTCAGGTTTTACAGCTCAAAGACTATTTTACACAACAGATTAAAAATGGCAAGATGACACTACAAACAGCACAGAATCAGGGAAAATAAGTTGAATAGAAATCTAGTTATGTTAATGTCTCATTTCATGTAGCCTGACCTGAGAAAGCCCAGTTAGTTATTCTTTCATTACCTCAGATACGATGGGTCTTAATGACATGTATATTGTTATTGTCAATTGATCCGTGGATTGATTCTACTATTTTCCGAATGCATCACAAT
>NC_081799.1:688200-716200 GCF_963082965.1 Carassius carassius
TCTCTTGAATCAATTCTGAGATGAATTCTGGCTGCTTCCAGTTACTTACACACACACACCACTTGAACCTAAAATAATCATTCATAAAGTTCAAAAAAGTTGAAGCAAATTACAAGAGTGTTCGCTGGTTTCTGCTGTCTGAGTGTCAGCTTTCAGAAGGTTGTAAGAGCAGTAATATAAAGTGTGCTCTGTGTACAGTGAGTGTATTCTGAGCATGCAGGTGAACTCACAACGCTCCCGTGTATCCCGGGCTGCACACACACTCTCCGGTGACGTGGTGGCAGGTGGCGTTGTTCTGGCACAGGCACCTCTGCTGGCAGCCGTGTCCGTAGGTGGAGCGTTCGCAGGGGTCCTCGCAGCGCCAGCCGTGGTACCCCGGTGCACAGAGACAGGCTCCACTGATGGGGTTACACAGAGCCCCGTTCTGACACTGACAGCGGCTGCTGCAGTGCGGACCCCAGTGACCCCCGTCACAGGCTACAGATTAGAAGTTACAGTATTTAAAATGTGATACTATTTCAATTACTTTATTAAAGCAGTGCTACTGATTATATTTGATTACGTTACTACATTTCTAAAGAATATTTCTTTGATATTGTTCTGAGATTAAATAGAGATTTAAAATCATAACAAGATATAGTTTAATAGCTTTGATACAGTTTTTGAAATCAAATCTTTGTACAGCTATGAAAGGATACACTAGCATCTAACAATGCCTTGGAAAAAAACAGTTAATCTTAAAAATAAAGCATATACATAAATCCAAATAGGAAATAAAACAGTTATTGAATAAACGTGTGTCCTAATCTCCCAAACATTGCTGTCTCATATTTTAGAGCAGTCACTGCAATTAATTAAAGAAGTCAATCAAATGTGTATGTGAAAATATTATAATCATTAACATTTTCATAAATAACTAATTTAATTACACATTTTTGTCATTAAATGACTGTACTGTAACTAGTTACTCCCAAACACTGTTTACAGGCCCCATGGTGTATGACCATATTAGGTGAGATGTTTTTTTTTTTTTTTCTTAAGAAAAATTGCTGTATCCAAATTAATCAAATTAAGAATGAATCCAATCACCAGCCTGTGAATCAAAACTGAATCATGACATGAGTTTGAATACCCAACATTACCCAGATGTTGGATATTGAGATACTGAGAAATGATATCAGTATGTTTCTACTTTCTTTTGTGTTTTGAAACAACTGTTCTGAGTTGCAGTGTGGCACACAGTTCAAGCTCTGAGGCGCTTTCGTCAGCTGTGTGTCAGTGCTCAGAAACACATCTGCTGCACTGGGTCAGGTGTATGATGCTGTGCTAACTCAGGCTGGGAAGTCCCAGGCTTTTTAAGACTGTGGAAACCCTGTCATGTGCAGTGTTCTGAGGGTCATCTGAGACATTATGTGCACTGATCAAAGCTTACCCTAATTCACCATGAAGCTTGAGACTGTGAATCAATCATCAGAAGTGTTTCATCTTTTATATGTTTTTGATGGGTTTTGATGTCTTCCACACAACCTCATTGAAATCTCAGGAAAGTTTCTTCAGGCTATAAGAAGAGCTACAGTAAGCAGTGTTTTAGTGATCGCGAGTCGGTTCAGGTCATCCACACTGACTCTCATCCGTCACCAGCTCACCAAACGTCTGAACTGAACCCCGCTAACACATTCAGAACAAAGCAGATCACAGCACACAGGTGACGCAGATGACGAGACAGGGACAACAACACAAGCTAGATATATAATGACAAAAGGTGTTTATGAGGACACTCTCTGTACCCCAGTTATCCAAAAGGCTTTAAAAACATACTGAATGGTGTTGTTTTGAAAGAATGTAAAAATATATATACAGTTGCAATCAAAATTATTCAACCCCCTTGACCTGCAAGACATTTTGCTGCGGAAAACAACATTTTATGAAATCTATAACTCATCCCTGAACCAAGCAGAAGTAGATTTGGATGTGTACTTTGGGATGACTGTCCTGCAGGAAAGTCCATTCTTTCATACTCTTCACGCTTTATATGTTACCCTTGGGAGATATCATCAGGAAACATGGTGTTAGCTTTCACTGTTATGCTGATGATACTCAGCTCTATATTTCTTCGCAGCCCGGTGAAACACACCAATTTGAAAAACTAATGGATTGCATAGTCGATATAAAAAACTGGATGACGAGTAATTTCTTACTGCTAAATTCTGAAAAAACAGAGGTGTGAATTATAGGACCTAAAAACTCTGCTTGTAATAACCTAGAACACTGTCTAAGACTTGATGGTTGCTCTGTCAATTCTTCGTCATCAGTTAGGAACCTAGGTGTGCTATTCAATCGCAATCTTTCCTTAGAAAGCCACGTTTCTAGCATTTGTAAAACTGCATTTTTCCATCTCAAAAATATATCTAAATTATGGCCTATGCTCTCAATGTCAAATGCAGAAATGTTAATCCATGCTTTTATGACCTCAAGGTAAGATTATTGTAATGCTTTATTGGGTGGTTGTTCTGCACGCTTAGTAAACAAACTACAGCTAGTCCAAAATGCAGCAGCAAGAGTTCTTACTAGAACCAGGAAGTATGACCATATTAGCCCGGTCCTGTCAACACTGCACTGGCTCCCTATCAAGCATCGCATAGATTTTAAAATATTGCTTATTACTTATAAAGCCCTGAATGGTTTAGCATCTCAGTATTTGAATGAGCTCCTTTTACATTATAATCCTCTACGTCCGCTACGTTCTCAAAACTCAGGCAATTTGATAATACCTAGAATTTCCTATTTGGCGCCCAAACTCTGGAATAACCTATCTAACATTGTTCGGGAGGCAGACACACTCTTGCAGTTTAAATCTAGATTAAAGACCCATCTCTTTAACCTGGCATACACATAACATACTAATATGCTTTTAATATCCAAATCCGTTAAAGGATTTTTAGGCTGCATTAATTAGGTAAACCGGAACCGGAAACCCTTCCCATAACACCTATGTACTTGCTACATTATTAGAAGAATGGCATCTACGCTAATATTTGTCTCTTTCTCTCTTAGAGGGTCACTGAAGTCACCCGGATCCAGTACGTATCCAGACCAGATGGTGGATCAGCACCTAGAAAGGACCTCTACATCCCTGAAAGACAGCGGAGACCAGGACAACTAGATGAGCCCCAAAGACAGATCCATTGTGAAGACCTTGTCTCAGAGGAGCACCAGGACAAGACCACAGGAAACAGATGATTCTTCTGCACAATCTTACTTTGCTGCAGCCTGGAATTGAACTACTGGTTTCGTCTGGTCAAAGGAGAACTGGCCCCCAACTGAGCCTGGTTTCTCCCAAGGTTTTTTTCTCCATTCTGTCACTGATGGAGTTTCGGTTCCTTGCCGCTGTCGCCTCTGGCTTGCTTAGTTGGGGTCACTTCATCTACAGCGATATCGTTGACTTGATTGCAAATAAATGCACAGACACTATTTAACTGAACAGAGATGACATAACTGAATCCAATGATGAACTGCCTTTAACTATCATTTTGCATTATTGACACTGTTTTCCTAATGAATGTTGTTCAGTTGCTTTGAGGCAATGTATTTTGTTTAAAGTGCTATATAAATAAAGGTGACTTTAATCTGAACTGAGATGATGACATCACTGAATTCAATGATGAACTGCCTTTAACTGTCATTTTTCATTATTGACACACTGTTTTACTAATTAATGTTGTTCAGTTGCTTTGACGCAATCTTTTTTGTTTAAAGCGCTATATAAATAAAGGTGACTTGACTTGAGTAAATCGGTACTTCTCAAACCTGTCCAGGAGCCTCAACACTGCACATTTTCCCTCATCAGACACATTCAATCCAGCTTTTACCATATCTAGATGAGTTGAATCAATCATCATTCAACATTCTTTTGAATAGACAAAAAAATTATGTTGGAACTAAAAGGAAGTGCATTGGCATGGTACTGTCTATCTGAAAGCCATCAATTAGTGGAAGTTAAAGAAGAGGAATCACACCAATCACAAGTGAAGTATGGAGTACCTCAAGGCTCAGTACAACCCGAATTCCGGAAAAGTTGGGACGTTTTTTAAATTTTAATAAAATGAAAACTAAAAGACTTTCAAATCACATGAGCCAATATTTTATTCACAATATAACATAGATAACATAGCAAATGTTTAAACTGAGAAAGTTTACAATTTTATGCACAAAATGAGCTCATTTCAATTTTGATTTCTGCTACAGGTCTCAAAATAGTTGGGACGGGGCATGTTTACCATGGTGTTGTATCTCCTTTTCTTTTCAAAACAGTTTGAAGACGTCTGGGCATTGAGGCTATGAGTTGCTGGAGTTTTGCTGTTGGAATTTGGTCCCATTCTTGCCTTATATAGATTTCCAGCTGCTGAAGAGTTCGTGGTCGTCTTTGACGTATTTTTCGTTTAATGATGCGCCAAATGTTCTCTATAGGTGAAAGATCTGGACTGCAGGCAGGCCAGGTCAGCACCCGGACTCTTCTACGACGAAGCCATGCTGTTGTTATAGCTGCAGTATGTGGTTTTGCATTGTCCTGCTGAAATAAACAAGGCCTTCCCTGAAATAGACGTTGTTTGGAGGGAAGCATATGTTGCTCTAAAACCTTTATATACCTTTCAGCATTCACAGAGCCTTCCAAAACATGCAAGCTGCCCATACCGTATGCACTTATGCACCCCCATACCATCAGAGATGCTGGCTTTTGAACTGAATGCTGATAACATGCTGGAAGGTCTCCCTCCTCTTTAGCCCGGAGGACACGGCGTCCGTGATTTCCAACAAGAATGTCAAATTTGGACTCGTCTGACCATAAAACACTATTCCACTTTGAAATAGTCCATTTTAAATGAGCCTTGGCCCACAGGACACGACGGCGCTTCTGGACCATGTTCACATATGGCTTCCTTTTTGCATGATAGAGCTTTAGTTGGCATCTGCTGATGGCACGGCGGATTGTGTTTACTGACAGTGGTTTCTGAAAGTATTCCTGGGCCCATTTAGTAATGTCATTGACACAATCATGCCGATGAGTGATGCAGTGTCGTCTGAGAGCCCGAAGACCACGGGCATCCAATAAAGGTCTCCGGCCTTGTCCCTTACGCACAGAGATTTCTCCAGTTTCTCTGAATCTTTTGATGATGTTATGCACTGTAGATGATGAGATTTGCAAAGCCTTTGCAATTTGACGTTGAGGAACATTGTTTTTAAAGTTTTCCACAATTTTTTTACGCAGTCTTTCACAGATTGGAGAGCCTCTGCCCATCTTTACTTCTGAGAGACTCTGCTTCTCTAAGACAAAGCTTTTATAGCTAATCATGTTACAGACCTGATATCAATTAACTTAATTAATCACTAGATGTTCTCCCAGCTGAATCTTTTCAAAACTGCTTGCTTTTTTAGCCATTTGTTGCCCCCGTGCCAACTTTTTTGAGACCTGTAGCAGGCATTAAATTTTAAATGAGCTAATTAAGTGGATAAAAGTGTAAAATTTCTCAGTTTAAACATTTGCTATGCTATCTATGTTATATTGTGAATAAATTATTGGCTCATGTGATTTGAAATTCCTTTAGTTTTCATTTTATTAAAATTTAAAAAACGTCCCAACTTTTCCGGAATTCGGGTTGTAGAAGGACCGCTACTTTTTATACTTTACATGTTACTCTTGGGGGGTTTCATTTGGAAACATGGTGTTAGCTTTCACTGTTATGTTAATGATACTCCACTCTATATTTCTTTGCTGCCTGACGAAACATACCAATTTGCAAAACTAACAGAATGCATAATTGATATAAAAAACTGGATGACACGTCATTACTGTGAAATTCAGAAAAAACAGGTGTTAACTATAGGACCAAAAACTTCCACATGTCATAACCTAGAACACTGTCTAAAACTTGATGGCTGCTCTGTCAGTTCTTCACCATCAGTTAGTAACCTAGGTGTGCTATTTGATAGCAATCTTTCCAAATTCTAGCATTTGTAAAGCTGTATTTTTCCATTTCAAAAATGTATCTAAATTCTTGAAACAATCAGGCAATTTGATAATACCTAGAATATCAAAATCAACTGTGGGTGGCAGATCTTCTTCCTATTTAGCTCCCAAACTCTGGAATAACCTACCTAACATTGTTCGAGAGGCAGACACACTCTGTCTGTCACGGCACAGCGAAGAGTGTGCCGTGGAAGAAACACAGTCTGGGTCCAAATGCAGGGAAATCACTTTTTAATGAACAAAAAGGCCAACAAGGAAAAAACAAAACAGAGACAGATACACGCACACACCTCAGAATTCAACTAAGACATGAAATACACCTACACGATCAACCATTAACAATTAATCCAGCCAGACAGAGTGGTGTGAGAGTGGAGAATATATAGTCCTTGACAATGGGCACCACTGTCAGTTTAAAATCTAGATTAAAGACCCATCTCTTTAACCTGGTTTACACATAACATACTAACATCTCTAATATTCATTTCACGAGTTTGCTTTCCCATCCAGTCCTGATGGTTAATGGTGGTTAATGGTAAACAAACTTGGCTTGCTGTCCTTAATGGAGGCTCGAACCTAAGGCTCAGCTTGAGCGCCAAGTTTAATCCACCATTTCGGCACTACATAGAGGGAGAAAAACAGGAATAGAGGAGGTGATGGGGAGGTGGAGGGATGCCAAAATAATTGACTCTGGGATGGTGCAATGAGAGCTGTTTATATAGGCTCGAAATGATGATTGTCAGGACTGAATGATTAGGCTCCTCCCGCACCTACATTTGGAACTTCATATAAGTTAAAGGATTTTTAGGCTGCACTAATTAGGTGAACTGGAACCGAGAACACTTCCCATAACATACAATGTACTTGGTACATTGTTAAATGAATGGCATCTATGCTAATATTAGTTTGTTTTTTCTTATTCCGAGGTCACCGTAGCCACCAGATCCAGTACGTATCCAGACCAGATAGTGGATCAGCACCTAGAGAGGACCTCTACATCCCTGAATGTCAGCGGAGACAAGGACAACTAGATGAGCCCCAAAGACAGATCCATTGTGAAAACCTCATCTCCTAGAAGTCCACCGGGACAAGACCACAGGAAAAAGATGATTCTTCTGCAAAATCTGACTTTGCTGCAGCCTGGAATTTAACTAACTGGTCTGGTCTGTTTAGAGGAGAATGGCACACTATTTCCCCATTTAATACTGCAAAACTGATTTGACACAATCTGCATTGTAGCTTTAAATAAAGTGGTGCTATATAAATAATAGTGACTTTGAGTTGACTTGACTCGAATCAGGTGTGAAAGATGAGGAGAAAGAAGCACAAAATGAGCACAGAAGAAGTCAACAAAATCAGACCGATATTCCTACTACAGCTGATATGTGTATAAATTGATGTCCAAATAAGCTGAAATGTTTAATTTGATAAAATCAGAAAAAACACAGGGCAATATATTTCTTGTCAGTGTTGTGGAACTACTGAAATGATTGTCTACAGTGCAGCAAAAGCTCCTTCTGGATATGGTCTGTTACAGACTGAAGGCAGTTGTAAATGCAGGAAGAGACTCTAAGAGAGAGACAGACAAGCACAGCTGCAGCACTCACCGCTGGAGCAGTCGGGCCCTCCCCAGCCCGGCTCACACTGACAGGTGCTGGGGGCCACACAGCGGCCGTGCACACACTTCTCAGCACAGTGGGCTGCAGAGAAAACAAGAGAGACAGAGAGAGCACTCAGATTACACCAGCACCCAACAAACACATACAAACCCAAACCCTGCTCCTCACAACTCTACATTAAACATCAAATAGCTCAGTGATTATCAGATACGCTTTACATGTGTGTTGTGTTATCATGTTTTCATGGAGTGACTGGAGCTCAAAAAATGTTCTGCTGTATTTGACTGTACAATGAGTCTCTTAAAGGGGTCATATGATGCGATTTCAATTTTTCCTTTCTCTTTGGAGTGTTACAAGCTCTTGGTGCATAAAGAAGTTCTGAAAAGTTGCAAAGATTAAAGTCTCAATTCCAAAGAGATATTCTTTATCAAAGTTAAGACTCGTCCACTGCCTCCTAAAACACCTCTTTTAAACACTCCCCCACATGTCTACGTCACTGTGTGGGAAGATTTGCATAACGCCACCCAAATCTTCACCCAAAGAAAGAAGGTGTAACTTTTATTCTCGCTGTTGCCACTGCCTCCATGTTGTGGAGACACTGTGTTACGTTGTGAAAGCAAAACTATTTTGTTTGGTCTTCAAAAAGAGGACACAACTAGAAATCAGTGGTTAAGTTGCATTTAAAACACTGTTCAATAACAGTTCAACCCAGTGGTGTAGTCTAGTTTTTTTGTAGTGCGCATACTCTGATTTTTCCCACAGCCTCATATCTACTCACCATTCCAAAGTGACCCCCTATCACCACCACATTCACTAATGCATACAGTATACATAATATGTAACTGAGAGCATTCTGAAAACTGCTTGTGTGATATCAACATGTCAATTTATTATTAGCAACAGAAGACTAATGTCCCTGGAGCACAGGTTTTATCAGATCGAAATTTTCAGTGCACATATAAGAGTGCCTGTTTTTAAATTCCCTAGCCTGACTTTCAGTCCACAAGGCTGGCCAGTAGTTCTCATCTCTCTCATAATCTGAAAGAAGGAGATATAAACATTGTATTCAGTTTAACTGCTGCACAAAGACACACACATACCCACTATGTGTGTTATCTCTCCTATTCTCCTGCATTCACTTATCCACCAAGACCAACATATTGGCCCGATTCCAAAAAAGTTGGTACACTGTACAAATTGTGAGTAAATAAGGAATGAAATAATTTGCAAATCTCATAAACTTATATTTTATTCACAATAGAATATAGATAACTGTAACGATAAAACCTTCCTAATCATCGGGAAGAAGGAGGCGGGAACCGGCGGACAATCAAATGAGACTTTAATAACAAAATAAACACAAAACAGCGCAACAGCCCCTCGCGGACGACTCTCGCGCACAAATGAAAATCAAAACACAAACTAAAACCCAGGCCTGGTCCTCTCTCGTCCTTCACTGTTGTCGCTCCTGTTTTATATCCTTCCATCTCCTCCGTGGGACTCGAGAACGGTGGGTTGAACAGGTATCGTTCATCTCCAATCACTCCACCGGCCTCGCTCCTGTTCCCACGTCTCTCGGCCCCGCCCCACTCGTCACAATAACATATCAAATGTTGAAAGTGAGACATTGTGAAATGTCATGCCAAATATTGGCTCATTTTGGATTTCATGAGAGCTACACATGCCAAAAAAGTTGGGACAGGTAGCAATAAGAGGTCGGAAAAGTTAAATGTCCTTATAAAGAACAGCTGGAGGACCAATTTGCAACTTACTAGGTCAATTGGCAACATGATTGGGTATAAAAAGAGCCTCTCAGAGTGGCAGTGTCTCTCAGAAGTCAAGATGGCCAGAGGATCACCAATTCCCCCAATGCTGCAGCGAAAAATAGTGGAGCAACATCAGAAAGGAGTTTCTCAGAGAAAAATTGCAAAGAGTTTGAAGTTATCATCATCTACACTGCATAATATCATCCAAAGATTCAGAGAATCTGGAACAATCTCTGTGTGTAAGGGTCAAGGCCGGAAAACCATACTGGATGCCCGTGATCTTCGGGCCCTTAGACAGCACTGCATCACATACAGGAATGCTACTGTAATGGAAATCACAACATGGGCTCAGGAACACTTCCAGAAAACATTGTCGGTGAACACAATCCACCGTGCCATTCGCCTTTGCCGGCTAAAACTCTATAGATCAAAAAAGAAGGCATGTCTAAACATGATCCAGAAGCGCAGGTGTTTTCTCTGGGCCAAGGCTCATTTAAAATGGACTATGGCAAAGTGGAAAACTGTTCTGTGGTCAGACGAATCAAAAGTTCTTTTTGGAAAACTGGGACGCCATGTCTTCTGGACTAAAGAGGACAAGGACAACCCAAGTTGTTATAAGCGGTCAGTTCAGAAGCCTGCATCTCTGATGGTATGGGGTTGCATGAGTGTGTGTGGCATGGGCAGCTTACACATCTGGAAAGGCACCATCAATGCTGAAAGGTGTATCCAAGTTCTAGAACAATATATGCTCCCATCCAGAAGTTGTCTCTTTCAGGGAAGACCTTGAATTTTCCAACATGACAATGCCAGACCACATACTGCATCAATTACAACATCATGGCTGCGTAGAAGAAGGATCCGGATACTGAAATGGCCAGTCTGCAGTCCAGATCTTTCACCCATAGAAAACATTTGGTGCATCATAAGGAGGAAGATGCGACAAAGAAGACCTAAGACAGATGAGCAAATAGAAGCCTGTATTAGACAAGAATGGGACAACATTCCTATTCCTAAACTTGAGCAACTTGTCTCCTCAGTCCCCAGACGTTTGCAGACTGTTATAAAAAGAAGAGGGGATGCCACACAGTGGTAAACATGGCCTTAAAAATTATACATTTTCTCAGTTTAAACATCTGATATGTCATCTTATGTTGTATTCTGAATAAAATTTTGAAATTTGAAACTTCCACATCATTGCATTCTGTTTTTATTCACAATTTGTACAGTGTCCCAGCTTTTTTGGTATCGGGTTTGTATTTAAACAATTTCTTATTCTTCTGAGACCAAGAATTTTCAACTGTACTGTATCTCATCCTAGGGCTTTAACGCTACAGGCACCAAAGTCGTCAAAAACCTTGGACCTGATCTGTAGTTTGTTTCTGTATCTTTTCTAACCTATGATACTTACAGTTTTCATATAAATAATTATCAAAAATCAAAGTGTTCCCATAGAACAAACATGCCCTCTCTAGTGGACAACTGCAGTCCACTAAAGCAAGCCACAGGGTAAGAAATCTTTCAACTCCCCTCATTTACTTTCGTTTTCAGTCAGTTAAATATACAAACAATTACATATGTTTCCTATATGCTGCCAAGCAAAGCTAACATATTTGATCATGACCAGGTAGTGACTACTGTATCTGTTGTCCAGAGGCCAGTGTGAAAGACGCTCGGGACAGTTGACTGATCAGTCAATATACATTTCAATCCACCTATTTTTATGTGCATTTTGGAATATTGCACAAAAAACGCTGCATTGAAATGCCAAGATGCGCATATTTTTATTTTTAAATACACATTAGTGATTCAATACAAAAGTGATTCATTCAATGCTGCACTGGCAACAGAAATGGCGTGAATGTCAAAAAGTCGGTGCTTCGTAACACAGACGGGTTGAATTTTTGAATGAACGTGTAAAAGTTTGATCTGTTACAAAATGATGTTGTAAAGTATCCTCGTGCTTTTTTAAGTTGGTATACGTAAATCCTTTACTTTTCCTAGTGGGTATGCGGCGTATACCTGTGTATCACATGGTTCAACCCAAATATTCAGATGTGTGCAGCACATTTTACGGAGGAGGAGGACTGTTTCCTGAGAGAGTAGTCTACAATGCCAGTGTCTGTTTTGTATAAAGTGGGGCAGTTTGGTGCTTCTTACTCACAGTCTGTAATTATGTTAACATATTTCAAGAATTTGCCACTGATGATTCAAACGCAAGTTTTGAGCAGTGTAGAGTAGTATTTGTTGTATGTCATTTCTCAGATCACAAATGCAGACATGATTTTATGTTTACGCAGTGCAATACGCAAAACAATGTGTAAAAAGACAGTATAAGTCATTATAATCGGTAATTATGTCCCCACTGGATGTAGCAAATGCCTCATTTATATGTATATTTATATTATATTCATTTAACATTTCCCTCACACGGTGATGCATTTGGCCAATCAGAACCCACTGGATGGCTGGCCAATCAGAGCACACCTCACTTCTCAGAACGATGAGCTTTGTAAAAATCGATGCATTTCAGAAAGGAGGGGCATACAAGAGCAACAATAATGTACAGTATGTGGAAAATAATGTGTTTTTTGAACCTTAAAACACAAAATAATGTTATTTTTAGCAACATCATATGACCCATTTAAGGATGTGTATTTGTCACAGTGGGGAGGAAGAGCTCTTCCGTCTCAACTGATCCAGATCTAAACTCATTACAGACTCGCTCTTCTTCAGGTAACCAGCTCTTTCTGTGTCATCCTCTCTCTATGGCCAGCTGTTGGTCACTCAGTCTGTACTTGGTCAGTAACTGTCTGTGTGTTATATTCCTGACTGAGAGCAGACTGTACTCTCTGTTGAATTTCAGATAACATTGGAGACGACTTTGAACTTTTATTTGTTATTTCCAATACTGTATGTGTCTCCTTCTCTTCATTCATAATTTCTGTGATTCTTCCATGTTTTTCAGGGTTGGAGATATTGAGTGCTTTGTTAGTCAGATCTGAAACCGTTACACAAATTTTTTTTTGAGCACTGTGTTTTTAGTGCTTTAAAATAAAGAGAATTTTCAGAACTAGTGTTTAAGTGATAAGAAGCATGTCGGCCCAGCAGGGACAGGTGTTGTGCTCACTCACGAGACGCCACACAATTAAGGTGGCGTCTATGGTGAATGTCGAGGACTGCTGCTTGGCTGTTGGGGAGGTGGTTGGACACTCAGGTGTTTTATCTGCTTCCAGGATGAATAATGCGATTGTGGTATTTCTGGATAGCGTGGATAAAGTGAATGATTTGGTAGAAAAGGGAATTGTAGTTGCAGGAGAATTTGTTTCGGTCCTCCCAATTTCTTTACCTGCCAAAAAGGTAACTCTATATAAACTGCCACCTTTTGTGAGTGATGAGATATTAACGCAAGCTTTGCCACGTTATGGCAAGTTGGTGTCTCCAATAAAACATATACCAATCAGTAGCAAATCACCTTTATTGAAACATATAGGTTCTTTTAGGAGATTCGTCTACATGATCATCCCTGATGATGTGGATTTAGGCTTAACGCTGAACTTTAGGATTGATGATTTCAGCTACAGCATTTTTGATACTATTGGAAAGATCAGGTGTTTTGGGTGCAAAAAAACGGGACATTTAATTCGGAACCGCCCGAGTACAAATATAGGCGAAACAGAGAATGAGAATGCACAAGGTATCGAAGAGAACGGTGTAGTGGAGGCCGCTGTAGCGGTGATGGGAGAAGTCGCAGCTGTGACGGAGACCGCTCCGGGGGAGATTGAGGCAGATCTCGGAGTGGGCAAACTGAGTCCGCTCCGTATGATATACCCTCAGCTACTGTTTCTCTGACAGATAATCAACAGGAAAGTAGTACAACCAATGAACAGATACAAGTTGTTGTTAATGAAAATTGTGAGGAGGCACAGTTATCAATGGAGGATGAATAGCTTCTTTTTAAGACCCCTCAAAAAAAATAACAATTTAAAACAAGTCACTAGATGCGAAAATAAGTAAAACTGACGAGAATTTGTTTTAGTGATATAAGCTTCCAGTACACAGAGACAACAACACACAGACAAAAAAAAAATAATAATAATTTTAGGCAAATAAATAAGTGTATAAACAATTGTGCTATAAATAATAATGGAATAGGATTGAATAAGATGCAGGGATGTACTAGGATGGAGGGGTAACAAATAAATATAAGGATATTTCACATTTTTTTGCATAAGCATAAGTGGGTAAGATTTAACTGTTCATGAGGTAGATTGCCTGGGGGAAGAAACTGTTCTTGTGCCTTACTGTTCTGGTATTTGCGGCTCGGAGGCGCCGGCCAGATGGCAAAAGTTCAAAGATGGGGTGACTTGGATGTGAGGGATCCAGAGTGATTTTCTGAGTCCTTTTCCTCACTCTGGATGTATACAGTTCTTGAAGGGTGGGCAGGGGAGCACCAATAATCCTTTGGGCAGTCCGAACAGTTCTTTGTAGTCTTCTGATTTCTGATTTTGTTGCTGAACCAAACCAGATAGTTATTGAAGTACACAAGTCGTGGCCTAATGGTTAGAGAGTCGGACTCCCAATCGAAAGGTTGTGAGTTCGAGTCCCGGGCCGGAAGGAATTGTGGGTGGGGGGAGTGCATGTACAGTTCTCTCTCCACCTTCAATACCATGACTTAGGTGCCCTTGAGCAAGGCATCGAACCCCCAACTGCTCCCCGGGCGCCGCAGCATAAATGGCTGCCCACTGCTCCGGGTGTGTGCTCACAGTGTGTGTGTGTGTGTGTTCACTGCTCTGTGTGTGTGCATTTCGGATGGGTTAAATGCAGAGCACAAATTCTGAGTATGGGTCACCATACTTGGCTGAATGTCACTTCACTTCACTTCACTTCACTTCACAGTACAGACTCAATGACGGCTGAGTAGAACTGTTTCAGCAGCTCCTGTGGCAGGTTAAACTTCCTCAGCTGGCAAATGAAGTACAACCTTTGTTGGGCCTTTTTCACAATGGAGTCAATGTGATTGTCCCACTTCCTGAGAGATGGTGGTTCCCAGGAATCTGAATGACTCCATTGCAGCCACAGTGCTGTTCATGATGGTGAGTGGGGAAAGTGCAGGGGGGGGTTCTCCTAAAGTCCACGATCATCTCCACTGTTTTGAGCGTGTTCAGCTCCAGGTTGTTAAGACTGCACCAGACAGCCAGCTGCTCAACTTCTTGTCTGTAAGCAGACTCATCACCATCCTGGATGAGGCCGATGACTGTAGTGTCGTCTGCAAACTTCAGGAGCTTGACAGAGGGGTCTTTAGAGGTGCAGTCGTTGGTGTACAGGGAGAAGAGCAGAGGGGAGAGAACGCATCCCTGAGGGGCACCAGTGTTGGTGGAGCAGCTGTTTGACATGAATTTCCCCAGTCTCACTAACTGTTGCCTATCTGTCAGGAAGCTGGTGATCCACTGACAGATAGAGCTAGGAACAGAGAGCTGGGTCAGTTTGGTCTGGAGGGTTGTTGGGATGATGGTGTTGAAAGCCAAACTAAAGTCCACAAACAGGATCCTCACATAAGTCCCTGTTTTGTCCAGATGTTGCAGGATGAAGTGCAATCCCATGTTGATTGCATCATCCACGGACCTGTTTCCTCGGTATGCAAAATGCAGGGGGTCCAGTAAGGGTCCAGTGATGTCCTTCAGATAAGCCAGAACCAGTTTTTCAAACGACTTCATGACGACAGACGTTAGAGCCACAGGTCTGTAGTCGTTAAGTCCTGTTATCTTGGGTTTCTTTGGAATGGGGATTATGGTGGAGCGTTTGAAGCAGGAAGGCACTTCACACAACTCCAGGGATCTGTTTAAGATCTGTGAAAAGATGGGGGCCAGCTGGTCAGCACAGATTTTCAGACAGGCTGGTGTAACGCCATCTGGGCCTAGTGCTTTTCTTCTTTTGTTCTTCTTGAAGACCTGGCGCACATCATCTTCACAGATTTGAAGTGCAGGAGGTGTGGAGAGGGGGATTGCAGGAGGTGTTAATGATTGTGTAGGGAGATGGTCAGAATGGGTGTTGGGGGTTTCAAATCTACAATAAAACTCATTCAGGTCGTTATCAAGTCGTTGATTAGCCTCAGTGCAAGGGGATGGTGTCTTGTAGTTTATGATGGCTCTCAGTCCTCTCCAAACTGAAGTTGAGTCGTTGGAAGTAAACTGGTCTTCCAACTTTTTAGCGTAGGTCTTTTAAGCTGCTCTAATCTCTTTGTTCAGTGTGTTCCTGGCCTGATTGTACAAGACTCTGTCCCCATTTCTGTAGGCATCCTCTTTGGCCTGACGGAGATGTCTGAGTTTTACTGTAAACCGTGGCTTATCATTGTTGAATGTTAAATAAGTCGTGGTAGGAATGCATACATCCTCACAGAAACTAATATGGGATGTTACAGTGTCTGTGAGTTCGTCCAGATCGGTGGTAGCAGCTTCAAAAACACTCCAATCAGTGAGGTCAAAACAAGATTTTAAATCCTGCTCTGTTTCGCTGGTTCATCTCTTTACAGTCCTTACTACAGGTTCCCAAGAATGATTAAAACGGAGTCCGGGTGTTGCTGTTCTGTCTCTGTAATCTGATCAGTGAGTTTCTGTAAAGCTGAGCTCACGTGCGCTTGCGGAGGAATGTAAACACTCACCAGAATGAACGAGTGAAACTCCCACGGCGAATTGACAAACTGCATTTCTAGATCAGGACAGCACATCTTCTTTAACACAGTTACATCTGAACACTAGTGTTCATTGATGTAAAAGCATGTCCCGCCGCCGTGTGATTTCCCCATTGATTCTGATTCGCGATCCGCTCTAAACAGCTGAAAGCCCGGCAGATGGAGCGCGCTGTCCAGTATGGCGTCATTCAGCCAGGTTTCTGTGAAACACAGAGCAGCAGAGTATGAGAAATCCTTATTTGTCCGAGAGAGCAGAAGGAGTTCGCCTGTTTTGTTGGGTAGAGAGCGGAGATTTGCCAGATGGATGCTAGGCAACGGCGTTCGAAATCTGAGCTTCCTGAGTCTGACGAGCACTCCCGCTCGCTTCCCCCTACTGCGCATCCTGAAGTGCTTGATCAGCGCCGCTGCTCCTCCGATAACAACGTTCAGTAAAACATCTGAATAATTTAAATCCGGTAAGAGATCTTGTGGTGTGTTCTGCCAAATGTTCAGCAGTTCATCCCTGGTGAAACTGATCGTGTTTGTTAAACAAAAAAAACAGGAAAAATGAACAAAAACAGTACAAACACTGGAGAGCAAAGCACTGAAGCAGCCATGTGCGGCGTCATCGATTTCTAGATGGACCAGTGAATGTAAGCTGGAGCGCAATCAGTGGCATCATACTACAGACTGTTGGCAAATTTTGCTCTGGACAGATCTCTGTTTCTAATGGACCCCAAGAGTTTGAATCTCTCACAGCTGCCTCTTTTTTATCAGAATCTTTTTAAAGTGTGGAGTTTTTTTCATATCCAAAATACTGAGAATTTTCATTAAGTATATTGGTTATTAAGGGAGCCTCTGTAACACAATGGACTGGGACAGAGAATTAGTGGAAACTGGTATTTATTGAAGGTAGCAGAATATAACAGTGAATGAATAGGGAATGGAGATTGAAGGAGGATCCTTGACAACGGGTATCAACTTGCTGGATGGGGTGACCAGATTTATCGAGGACAGTGACCAGAGTGGAGGGTGGTGAGCACACACCTCGGCGATGGTAAGTAGAGGAGATACTGACAGAGGTAACGCTGGAGAGTAACTGAGATCACGGGATGGATCTTCTGGCAGGGAGAGAGGGTAGATCTTCCCGCGAGGCACTGGCGCACCCGGAATCAGATCTATGGCACAATCCCAAAGGCGGTGTGGAGGAAGTTGGGAGGCTTTTTGCGGGGAGAAGATGTCTTGGAACTCTTGGTAACAAGGGGGAATATCAATGGAGCGTTTATCTACAGGGCTTTCAACGGAGGTGGCATTGATGGGTAAGGCTTCGGAGGTCCTTAGCGGTGGTGGAACCCTCTATGAGGTTTTTCCATGAAACCTTTATCTTTGGTTTTAAGTATGCACAGAAAAGAATTATTGTGTTTCAGTTCGGCAAGCGAAATTGGCCATTTATATAAGTAGGAAAAGTAAACTAGAGCAAGGGTGTAATGATGATGTGGTTATGGCTTTTAGGTCTTTACTCAAAGAAAAAGACTGATTGATTAAAATTTTTATAATGCCATGAATGATCTTTCCACTTTTAAATTGAAATGCAGTCATGATGTGTTATGTACAATAACTGAAGATTATTTAATTTTCTGTTTTTGAGTGTTTTTACTAAATATTGTTTAGGGTAAATGCAACTTGATCTGTTTTGGGTTATTTGTAGATAAAGTTTTTTTCAAAAAAAAAAAAATCTCTAAATTTTTCAGTTTCCTTTAAGCTGTATAATTGCCTTTTAGTTTTTCTTATTTATTTATTTTTTTCTACACCTCTCAAAACACTTTTTTAGGGAAGGTTTTATTGTTTATTTCGCGTGGGGTGCGAGTGTGAGGCAACATGATGTCTTCATGGCCCTCCCTGAACTAATGGCATTTATTGCAATTGTCATCTTGCGGGGGCTTACCAAGGTTCCATCACTATGTGACTGCTGGTCAGCAAACCTGGGAAACCCACATATCATTGGAACAATGCCGCGAAACCGCTTCCAAGACATCATGCGACACCTACGCTTTGATGACAGGTCCACCTGGAGTGATCGAGCAAAGACTGATAAGTTTGCTGCAATTTCCAGTGTGTGGGGATCATTTGTCACCAATTGCATCACGTCCTACAACCCTGGTCTACATATCACCGTTGATGAACAGCTTTTCCCGTCAAAGACTCGCTGCTGTTTCCTGCACTATATTGCAACTAAACCTGACAAGTTTGGGATCAAGTTTTGGGTGGCTTGCGACCTAAAATCCAAGTACATTTGTAATGTCCTCCCATATCTTGTCAAGGACCCTAGTCGTCCCAGTGGAGAGAGACTGTCTGAAAATGTAGTGATGAGGCTGATGGAACTATTCCTAGACAAGGGCAGAAATGTTACCACAGACAATTTCTTCACATCGCTGTCACTTGCGCATAAACATCTTAGCCGGAAAACCACCATCCTCGGCACAGTCAACAAGATTCGCCGGGAAATCCCTCAATCCGCTAGACACACAGATCGCAATGAATTCACCACTCAGGTATGTTGCAGGTCTTTTGTGGTTCTATGTTTATGTGTTTCAAATTTTTTGAATCAACACCGCCAAGTGTGTCATTGTGTCATTGTGTGTAAAAGTGCTATGAAAATAACAATTTATCTTATTTATTAGGTGTTTTCAACCACTGCTGCTACGTTGACGGTGTATGCGCCCAAATGGAAGAAGACCGTCTACATTCTTAGCAGCATGCACAGCGTGATTCAGACTGATAATACCACCAAAAGGAAGCCAAACACTGTCACCCTTTACAACACCACAAAGTGCGGCATGGATGTGATGGACCAGATGGTGCGGGAGTACACTGTCCGCACAGGGACACGGGGCTGGCCAGTTGCCGTGTTCTATAACATGATTGACATGGCAGCACTGAATGCACATGTGCTGTATCAAGCATGCACCGGAAGGCAGGAAAGACGGGTGGACTTCCTGGTGGAGCTTGCAAGAGAGTTGGCTAACTCTCATATTTGTGCGAAGAAGGCAAGAAAAGAACAATTGCTTCGGACACAACCCTCCACACATAGCCCTGGAAAAAGAGCCATGTGTCAGGTCAAACACCAATGCAAGAACAATCATGCCACTGTGCAATGTGTTCACTGCTACAGATACACATGTGGTAAATGCAGACGGGAGATACCATGGCAGTGCCAGGATTGTGAGTGATTGCTGGAATGTACTCACTCACTTTTTAATATTATTTGTAAATATGTGTACAAATGGTTGGTTTCTTTTTTATTTTATTTTGTACTGTTTTTATCAATAAATCTCAGCAACAAAGGGAAAAAAACATGTGTGTTGTAAGACTGGAGCTGGACCGTCTGGACTGAGGGACGACTTCTCTCTAAGAAACTAAAGGACTTTCCTGATAATTAACATTTGAACACTCTCTTGAATACCCTCCATCATAAATAACGGTGCCATCGAAGATGTACCACACCTAGCAGTTCACACCTCACCATCACACTCCCTCCACTTAGTTTCACTCAGAATTGCCAATAGTATAATATTCTGCATTAATGCTAGTGATATTTACAGTCATGTTTGGTGTCATTTGTATTGTCTCAGGGCAACTGGTACAATGGTCTCAACCTTAGAAAAGTAGATTAAAAGATACAGATCTTAAGAGTTAAGAAATAATTTAATTACTGTAATGGGAGTGCCCTTTTCCAGTGTCTTCCATGTAAATTACCTTCTGTTCCCATTGAGGTGTAAACTACCCTGGTCTGGGACCTAACCTAATCAAATTCCAATTGTTAGTTTCTGTCTTCATCTCGGGGGATGTTTGTCTTGGTCTGAGGTATTTAAAGGATTGCAGCAAAAGGATCACGGCGATTTCTGTAGCCAGAAAGCCCGTAGTGTGTTGTGTGTCTCTTCACTTCATACTATGTATTTTCTAAGGTCAGGTATGCATATTTGACTTTTAGATTCATCTTTGAGAATTTGATGTTTTGTATTGATATGATTTGATGTGTTTTAATTGGATATGTAATTGGCAGAATTCATATTTACCTGACTGATAATAAATTGTTACATTTGATTTTATTCTGTTTAACTCTGTAATTATTGACTCTAGTAGATTACGTTGAATCCTTGTTAGAGACATGAGCACCCGAATGAACAAGTTAATATAAACTAAAGAGTTTAACCAGAATAATCAAATGTCAGAAGAATAGGCCTACTAATTAGAAACATTCCAACCTAAATTCGAGGTCATACTAAAATGGAGTCAGATTAAATAAATAATGGAGTCAGATTTGAGTGTAACCTAAATTGAATAACTCTACGCGCTGAAAGACCGAACACGCAGGAAACCTTCATCCAGCACCGGATACCTTCCTTGGGCGGAGTGCCTGGACCTTACAGTGTTGATTTCTCCCTAAGATGGCAAAGTGAAACACAAGTTTCCTTGAAGTGGCTAAGCATGGCCCCACATTGTTTACATAACAAAAGCAACCGTTCACAGCTGATTAAGGATATTAGCCTAAAGCCTTCCAGCCCATCGGCTGTCCTGCGGGTTTTATAGGTAGAAAAGCCAAATGGCTGCTCTCTGGGACTTCTAGTGTTAAATGTGTTCTTGATGTGTTAATACAGAAAGACCAAACATATTGTATACCAAATAGGTCTATTTATGACAATTTGTTTTTAATGAGAGATATTCTGGATTATGCAAGAATATACAATGTTGATTTTGGTGTGCTTTCTTTAGATCAGGAGAAAGCTTTTGATCATGTGGACCATAATTACCTTTTCAAGGTCCTTGAGTGTTATGGGTTTGGAGAACATTTTTTATCATAGATAAGAATATTATATATTGACGCTGTAAGCATGGTTAAAATTGGAGGAGATTTAAGTGTACCAATTCTAATGAAAAGAGGGATAAGACAAGGGTGCCCTATGTCTGGTCAGTTATATGCTTTGGCAATAGAGCCTCTACTTTGTTTATTAAGAACTAAATTAACAGGTATTTTAGTAAGTGAGAAGCCAGAAGCTGTAGCTATTAAGCTCTCAGCCTATGCAGATGATATAACTGTTATGGTCAGAAATAAATATGATGTTCAAGTTTTAAAGGAAGCTTTAAAGATTTATGAAGGGGCTTCATCAGCCAAACTTAATTGGGGAAAAAACAGAGGCATTATGGTGTGGCTCTGAAGAAGCTCTTTACCTGAACTCCCGGAAAATGTAAAGTGGGGGAAGACAGGTATTAAATTCTTAGGAATATATTGGAAAAGAGGAATATAGGATGAAAAACTGGGAAGGATTAGTAGAGGGAGTGCTTGCTAAGTTGTCTAAATGGAAATGGCTGCTACCCCAGTTATCCTATAGGGGAAGAGTCCTGATGGCTAATAAACTTATTGCTTCCACCCTTTGGCATAAGTTGATGGTTTTGGATCCTCCAAGAAACATAATTGAAGACATTCAAAAGAATCTTAAGTTTTTCTGGTCAGGACAACACTGGTTAAAAGCTGCCGTCCTCTATCTTCCAGTTCATGAGGGAGGACAAGGACTAATTGACATTTTTTCTAGGATTGCTGTTTTCCGTTTGCAAGTAGCCCAGCGTCTTTTGTATTATCAGCATCAGCAGTGGATGGATGCTGCATGTGCTCTGCTGCGGAAAAACAGAAGAATGGGTCTGGATAAGCAATTATTTGTCATGTCCCTTGAAGGAGTAGTTTCAGAAGGATTGACTATATTCTATCAGGGTGTGTTGCAAGCTTGGCAGACGTTATCCTTTTCAAGAGAATGGAATGAATCCAATCACTGGGTATATGAAGAGCCTCTGTTTTTTAATCCACTTATCTCTGTTGAGTTGCTGTGTCCTGCCACTGTTAGGTCGGCAATGTTGAAAGCAGGAGTTTCCAAAATATGCCATCTTCGAAGGGGACTGAACTGGATACCTGCAGAGGTTTTGACGTGTATGCTGGGATTCAGGTCTGAACGCATAATTGAGAAGTTGTTAAATGATCTTGAGGAGGTCTTCCCTGCTCCAATAAGGGATTTTATGAAAGTTTCTCATGTGGAGAATTGTAATGATGGAGGTAAAGCTTGGATTCCTGAATTGCATGTATCCATAAAAAAAGAAGACTGGCAAGAAGATGACAGAAAATTACTGTCTTTGGACACACCAGAACTGAATCTTTGTAGTATTTTGAACAGACAAACACTTTACAGAGCATGTGTGAAAACCATTAACTATCAACATCTCAAAAATGTAAGAGATATTAAATGGACAACAGTGTTTGAATCAGGCTCTTCCCCGAAAGGCGGTCCCTGTACAAAAGACCCATTGAAAAGAGAGTGGGTAATCTTCAGTGGAGAGTTGTACATGGGATTTTAGCTACAAACAGACACAAAGCACTCCTTAATGTTTCAGATGATGAGGGTTGTCCTTTTTGTGGGGTGTCTGAAACTGTTTTCCATATTTTTATTGAATGTCCACGTTTGGATCAAATTTTGGGCTTAATGGAAAGCTGGAGTGTACAGTTTACAGGAAATTTTAATCAAGAATTGTTTAATTTTGGTCCTAAATATTTAAAACAAAAAAAATCTAAAGTTTTTTTATTAAATTTCTTATATGGGGCAGCAAAGTTGGCAATCTGGTGTACAAGGAAAAATAAAGTAGAAGGGAGGGAAAATGTGGATGCTGTTCTGATGATGAGAAGGTTTATAAAGAAAAGACTAATTATGGAATATGCTTTTATAGCCTCATTAATAATGTCAATTATTTTTTTTCATGTGTGGGGTGTTGATGTTTTTTTTATGTGAAGCTGATGATCATGGAGATTTAGTGTTTAATTTTTGAGTGTTTAAGGTTTGTATATTTTTTTATTATTTATTTTACTATTTTTTTATGTGAAAATTGTAAATATATGTATGTTTGAATCGTTTTGAATTTAAAAATATAGGTCTTTTAAGTTTTATTGAATTATTAAAGAAAACCTCAAAAGTCAAGTCAAGTCCCTTTCTCTCTCCCTCTCTCTCTCTCTCTCTCTCTGTCTCTCTCTCTCTCTCTCTCTCTCTGTCTCTCTCTCTCTCTCTCTCTCTCTCTCTCGTGTGTGGTGCATGCTGGGAAGTGAGAGTGTGGCGTGGGGTGTGAGAGCGGTGCGCTTGAATTCGTTTCAATTTTCTCGTTTTCTTTTTTTATGGTGGGGTTTTCTTTTTTTCTCATTTATCACTTAAATGTTTTTGTTTTATTTTTGTAAAAACAAACAAAAAACAAAAAAAAAAAAAGTCGTTAAAATCCGTTTGTTGATTTAGAAAACTATGGCGTCTCCCTCTGGTGAGGGAACGCCTGTTTTCTCAAACAAGAATGGATGTAAAGTTGCTTCGGATCAAGCGTTTACGGTAGAAGATGTTCTACTTGCAATGGGAGAGATTGTAGGACATGGAAAAATAGTCTCAGCCTCAAGAATGAACAAGGCCGTCGTGGTTTTTCTAAAAGAGGAAAATTTAGTGAACAGGCTTGTTGAAAACGGAATTGTTGTGTCCGACACTTTGGTGCAGATAACGCCATTGCGCGCACCTGCTACTAAAGTAACGATTTCAAACGTGCCTCCTTTCATTTCTAATGAAGAGATTATCAAAGAACTTAGTCGATTTGGTAAGTTTGCTAGTTCCATCAAAGTAGTTCCACTTGGATGCAAAAATGCTGCATTGAAACATGTGTTGTCTTTTCGAAGACATGTTTTCATGTTTTTAAATGCACCCTCTAAGACTTTGGAAATCTCTTTTCGCATACAACATGGAGATAGCTCGTACATGATTTTCGCAACAACAGATAGTATGCGCTGCTTTGATTGTGGAGATTTGGGGCATAAGAGATTTACTTGCCCGCATAAAAAACAGACGGAGAATGAAGTGAAGGACGGAAATATTGATGAGCACATAGATCGAACGGAGAATACTGAAAATCATGATAAGGAAAAAAGACTTAACATTGTAAAAGAAACAACGATCCCAGCAAAAAAACAAAAGAGGAAGGAAACTCAAGGTGAGGATATCGAGGCTTCTGTTTCTACCTGTGGAATTTCTCAACCCAGCGAAATAACCCAGGTTAAATCCCCAACTGAGCAAAGTGCTTCAGAACAGAGTTCAAAATCAGAGGTGAGTGCTTTTAATTTGTTTAAACAAGATGTTGAAAACAAATGCGGCCCAGATGTTTCGAAAAATGATGTAGTTGATTATGTAAAGGACAGTGAACTGAGTACTGGTGTTGAGGATGAGAGTGGTAGTGGTTTGCAGTCTGCTTTGGTAGTAGATGAAGATAGCGATGAGGCTCAGATGGAGGGATGTGATAGCGGCTCGGAGGTGTCTGAATTTGATTACAGTCAGTCGATGAATGACGTTTATTCTGTGGAGGAATTAAACGAATTTCTGGATCAAACTAAAGGCAAAAAAATTGATGTTTTAAAATACTTCGCTGATGGTGACAAATTTGTTAAATCGGTAATGATTGCTCAGAAGACTGTTGGTTACGACGTGATTTCGAAACAAAAAAGATTTAGGCTGAAAAAATTTATGACGGCTGCACGTAAAGCTCAAAATGATCAAGCAAAAATGTTAAAACGGAAAAAATAAATGCACATGGCTGTGGGATCTATTTTTACTTTGTTGTTTTTCTGCTTTTTTTTTTCTGTTTCTTTTTTCTCTCCCCTATAATGCAGATTCTAAGAGTGGGATCTTTAAATGTTAATGGGTTGAGGGATGGTGGGAAAAGAGCTTTACTATCTGAATTTCTTAGGCTGAAAGATAATAATGTAATATTTTTACAAGAAACGCACAGTGATTCAAATAATGAATCCGAGTTGAATTTGTGGTGGGAAGGGAAAACTTGTGTAAGCCATGGCACAAATATCAGTGCTGGAGTAGCTATCTTATTTTCAGCTAATATTGATGTTAATATTTTATCAAAAATAGAATTGGAGAAAGGACGTCTTCTCATTGTGAAAGCTGAAATTCATAATCAAGTATTTGTTTTCATAAATATTTATGCTCCAAATAGAGGCACAGAAAGAACTTTGTTATTCAAAAAGTTGGGAGATTTTTTAAAAAGTTTTACTCCTGATGAATTTATAGTTGTCGGTGGTGATTGGAACTGTACTCTAAATTTTCTTTTAGACAGAAATAATGAGGAACCAGATTCTGTATCAGCTTCTTTCTTGAAAAGTATTATTGTTCAACATGATCTTATAGATGTGTGGAGAGAAAAGAATAATGTTGTAAAACAATATACATGGACAAGAGTTTCACAAGGGAGGATTATTGCAGCTAGACTTGACAGGCTCTATATTAAGCGTACAGAAAATAATAGATTAATGGAGTGTAACATTTTTCCATGCTGTATATCAGATCATCATTTTATCTCAGTGAATATTGCCTTGACAAATCAAAAATGTAAAAGTCCTTACTGGAAGTTTAATGTAGCGTTGTTAAAAGAAAAAGTTTTTTGTGAAAAATTTGAATTGTTTTGGAGTGAGTGGGTTTCCCAAAAGGATGATTTTGAAAGTTTGATACAGTGGTGGGAGATAGGAAAGACCCAAATAAGAGTTTTTTGTCAGCAATTTACTTTCTTGTCTACTAGAAACATTAAACAACGAATGTCTGAAATAGAGCAAGAGATCTTTCAGATTACAGCTGGAATGATTCAACATTCAGATTCATCATTAGATGGAAAGTTATCTGAAAAGAAGCAAGATCTTGAAACTTTATTGCAAGTTCGGGCTAAAGGTGCCCTAATAAGGTCACGGTTTATGTCTATACACGACATGGATGCTCCCACTGCATATTTTTTTAATTTAGAAAAGGTCTCAAAAAAACAAAATGAAATGCACTGTTTAACAACACCAGATGGACTAAAGACTTTTGATTCAAGGAAAATGCGAAAGATTGCAGTGGATTTCTATTCAGAACTTTATAAAAAGGAGGACACTGATACTGGATGCGTTTCACAATTACTACAACAGCTTCCTACCATCACTAAAGAGCAGAGTCGGACTCTGGACAGTGCTGTTTCGTTTAAGGAGCTAACTGATGCAGTGATACAGATGAATGCGGGCCGTGCACCTGGAATTGATGGACTGCCAGTGGACTTTTATAAGGCTTTTTGGAGGATCATTGGAAGAGACTTTTATGAGGTGGTTCAAGAATGTTTTAAAGATAAACTACTTCCCAAAAGTTGTCAACGGGCAGTGTTGGCCCTGATACCCAAGAAAGGAGACTTGAGTTTCCTAAAAAATTGGAGGCCTGTATCGATTCTAACATCTGACTATAAGTTAATAGCTAAGTTATTGGCTAATAGAATGAAATCTGTTTTGGGGGATATAATACATCAAGACCAGTCCTATTGTATCCCAGAAAGGACAATACATGATAACATTTTTCTGATCAGAGATATTTTGGACTACTCTAAACTGTATGAAGTGGATGTAGGTTTTTTGTTCCTGGATCAGGAAAAAGCCTTTGATAGAGTGGACCATGGTTTTCTGTTTGAAACATTGCATGCATTTGGGTTTGGAAATGTTTTTATATCTTGGATCAAACTCTTGTATATGAATGTATCTTCTATTCTAAAGATTGGTGGTGGTTTAAGCCAACCAATAAGTATACAGAAGGGTATCAGGCAGGGGTGTCCACTGTCAGGCCAGCTTTATGTTTTAGCAGTTGAACCACTTTTATGTCTACTAAGAAAAGATCTGTCTGGTTTATTGTTTGGTGATGGCCTTCATTCTGTTAAACTGACTGCATATGCGGATGACATTACTGTAATTGTGAAAGAACAAAAAGATATTGATATTATTAGTTACAGTATTGGATTATATGAGAGAGCATCATCTGCAAAACTCAACTGGGGTAAAACAGAAGCATTCTGGTGTAATGATAAAACAAAAATGCCTTTACCAGTCATCCCTGAAAATGTTAAGTGGGAAAAAAATGGTTTTAAGTTTTTAGGAATTTTCATGGGTTCTGAAAACTACCAAAGAAAAAACTGGGAAGGTTTGAAGGACAAAGTTTGTGCCAGATTGTCAAAATGGAACTGGATTTTGCCTCAACTGTCCTATAGGGGAAGAGTGCTGGTTATAAACAATCTTGCCGCCTCTATCCTATGGCATCGATTAATTGTGTTGAATCCACCAGAAGATTTAATTGGAGGAATCCAAAAATTGATTGTAAATTTTTTCTGGTCTGGTCAACATTGGCTACGAGAGTCAGTTTTGTATCTGCAGGTACATGAAGGAGGCCAAGGTCTCATGGATATTAAGTCTAAAGTGGCTGCTTTTAGACTGCAAACAGCCCAGAGACTACTTTATCATCAGTCTCAGAACTGGATAAGAGTGGCTTGTGCCTTATTGAATCGAGTGGGACGGTTGAATTTGGACAGACATCTCTTTTTAGAGAGAGAGAGAGAGAGAGAGAGAGAGAGAGAGAGAGAGAGAAAACTTTATTAATCCCGAAAGGGAAACTGGTTTGCCACCAACTTAAAACATACAGCCAACAAGCACACCTAACACATAGCTAACACACATAAATAAATAATTCAACATTTAAAACCTATGAAAAACATGATTAAGAGACCAATGAGACATGGTTATAACAAGATACAATTGCACAATTCAGAAATGCAGGGCAAAGAACAGACAGTTCAACAGTTTGACAGTCAACAGTGTTCATTAAAATATCTGACCGCTGCAGGAACAAAAGTCCTTCTCAATCGCTCACTGGAGCACCGAGGCATAATTAAACGCTCGCTGAAAGAGCTTCTGAGTCCATTAAAAACACTATATAGTGGATGGCCTTCAAAAAACATAATTTTTAATTTCAACCTCATCCTCTTCTCCACAATGACTTCAAGTGAGTCTGGG
>NC_081799.1:1036400-1153900 GCF_963082965.1 Carassius carassius
AAAAATTTCCAAAAATCTTACAGCACCTGGCATTCCCAGGCGGTCTCCCATCCAAGTACTAACCAGGCATAGCCAGGTATGGCCGTAAGTGAAGGCTGCTGCAAAGAGACATCAATTTAAAGATCAGCCACTCTAATCTCCAGTACATTATATAAGTTTGGAAGAAAACCAAAAACCTTACAGCACCTGGCATTCCCAGGCAGTCTCCCATCCAAGTACTAACCAGGCATAGCCAGGTATGGCCGTAAGTGAAGGCTGCTGCAAAGAGACGTCAATTTAAAGATCAGCCACTCTAATCTCCAGTACATTATATAAGTTCGGAAGAAAACCAAAAAGCTTAGAGCACCTGGCATTCCCAGGTGGTCTCCCATCCAAGTAGTAACCAGAACCAAACATGCTAAGATTCAGAGATCGGGCATTGACTATTTTTTTTTTTTTTTGCAAGATTATTATATAATTAGTGAAAAATTTCCAAAAACCTTACAGCACCTGGCATTCCCAGGCGGTCTCCCATCCAAGTACTAACCAGGCATAGCCAGGTATGGCCGTAAGTGAAGGCTGCTGCAAAGAGACGTCAATTTAAAGATCAGCCACTCTAATCTCCAGTACATTATATAAGTTTGGAAGAAAACCAAAAACCTTACAGCACCTGGCATTCCCAGGCAGTCTCCCATCCAAGTACTAACCAGGCATAACCAGGTATGGCCGTAAGTGAAGGCTGCTGCAAAGAGACGTCAATTTAAAGATCAGCCACTCTAATCTCCAGTACATTATATAAGTTCGGAAGAAAACCAAAAAGCTTAGAGCACCTGGCATTCCCAGGTGGTCTCCCATCCAAGTAGTAACCAGAACCAAACATGTTAAGATTCAGAGATCGGGCATTGACTCTTTTTTTTTTTTTTTTTTTTGCAAGATTATTATATAATTAGTGAAAAATTTCCAAAAACCTTACAGCACCTGGCATTCCCAGGCGGTCTCCCATCCAAGTACTAACCAGGCATAGCCAGGTATGGCCGTAAGTGAAGGCTGCTGCAAAGAGACGTCAATTTAAAGATCAGCCACTCTAATCTCCAGTATATTATATAAGTTTGGAAGAAAACCAAAAAGCTTAGAGCACCTGGCATTCCCAGGCGGTCTCCCATCCAAGTACTAACCAGGCCCAAACCTGCTTAGCTTCCGAGATCAGGCATAGCCAGGTTGGTATGGCCGTAAGCGAATGCTGCTGCAAAGAGAGGGCTATTTAAAGATCAGCCACTCTAATCCCCAGTTCATTATATAAGTTCAGAAGAAAACCCAAAAGCTTACAGCACCTGGTATTCCCAGGCGGTCTCCCATCCAAGTAGTAACCAGAACCAAACATGCTAAGATTCAGAGATCGGGCATTGACTTTTTTTTTTTTTTTTGTTGCAAGATTACTATTTAATTAGTGAAAAATTTCCAAAAATCTTACAGCACCAGGAATTCCCAGGCGGTCTCCCATCCAAGTACTAACCAGGCCCAAACCTGCTTAGCTTCCGAGATCAGACGAGATCGGGCATAGCCAGGTTGGTATGGCCGTAAGCGAAAGCTGCTGCAAAGAGAGGGCTATTTAAAGATCAGCCACTCTAATCCCCAGTTCATTATATAAGTTCGGAAGAAAACCCAAAAGCTTACAGCACCTGGTATTCCCAGGCGGTCTCCCATCCAAGTACTAACCAGGCCCAAACCTGCTTAGCTTCCAAGATCAGACGAGATCGGGCATTTTTTTATTATTATTATTATTATTTTTAGTAACACAAATTTTATACATTCACAGTCTTACATTTGAAGCATATGCAGAAGCAGAAAATAATTATTAAAAATAAAATAATAATAATAATAATAATAATAATAATAATAATAAATAAATAAAAATAAATAAATAAATAAATTAAATAATAATAATAATAATAATAATAATAACAACAATAATAATAATAATATTTAAAAAAAAATCAATAAATCAATAAAGAAATAAGAAAGAAAGTAAGTAAGAAATAAAAATAATAATAAAATTAAAATCTTTCAGGCAAAATCACATTAAAACCTGACCATGTTTTCTACAATGTATTTGTTAAATACATCCATTTGTGCATTCATATTAAAATAGTCGTATATGTCCTCTGTCACTGCAGTCAAATACTGTTTAAATAAGCTACATAATGAAAGTTCTTTTTTCTTCATTTTCATTATATTCCTTCTTCTCCAAATCGTATATCTTGCTACTGTTTACCATAAATTTAATGCATAAACATTTTGTGCTGTTCCATTAAAGCCAAATAAAATCAATGTTTCCCATTTCTCTAACCAATCATTCTGATCACTTAAAAAGTCCCCCACAATTTTCCTTAACATCTTCATAAAATTGTCTAATTATTTACATTTTAAAAACAAATGTAACACTCCTTCATCTTTTTCCATACATAATTTACATTTTGCATCTTGTGCTATTCCAATTTTTGCCAATTTCATGTCAGTCATTAAAACATTGTGTCTCAACAAGAAATCCAAATTATCCAGGACGGGACTTTTAAACCTACATTTTACATTTTTCCAGATTTTTGTTACATCTAATTCACAAAAAGACCTTTCCCAAAAATCTGTTGCTTTTGGTCTTAAAAATACAAGATCACATAGACAAACATATAACATTTTAAGAACACAGCCATTGAAAGGAATTTGTTCATCATTTATTTTTAAAAAAAAATCAGGTTTCTCATTTCCTGTTTCTTTATCGTCAGTGCTTTTAATCCACTGTAGTGGCACAGCTTCTTTTAATTTTATGTATTGCTCCTTAATCAACTTTCTGTTTTCTATATCTTTATTCTCTTCTAATATGTCTATAATTGCCTGTAAAGGTAAAAATCCAGGTTTTACCTCATATAAAATGTCTTTGACTTGTCTTAATACTGCATAATACCATTTCTTATAAAAAATTGTATTACTATTCCTTGAAATTAATTTGTTTAAGAAAAGGGGCTGTTTCAATAGTTGCTCTCTTCCTTTAAACTCTACATGAACCTTCCCTTTAAAAACGTTCCATGCTCTTAAGACTTCTTTATAAAATTCAGGTATCTTCTCAAGCATATTATCTGTAAAATTCATCCACATAAAATCATCCCCCATTTTCCCACACTTATTTATAAAGAAACTCATTATTTTTTTCCATACCATATCATCATTATTCAAAAACTTTTTTACTGTCTTTATTCTCATACTCTTCATTCTTACCATTGGATCTATAAGTCTCAAACCTCCCTTTTCCACCTCCCCAATAATTGTGTCATATGCTATTTTTGCTGGCTTATCATCCCATAAAAACTTTAAAATATACGTTTTTATTCTTTTGTACGCCCATGCTGGCAGACTAACCACACTTAAAATATACCACATCTTAGACAGGAATAAAGAATTTAGAACTTATACTTTCCCTTTTAAAAACAATTCTCTTTGTTTCCAAAAATTAAGTCTTTTTTCCATTTTACCTATAACCTCCTCCCAAATCAGGTCTCTTGTTTTCATTTCATCTTTCCCAAGTATAACTCCTAAAATCTTTAATTGGTTCTTCTGCTCTTTAAATTCCCATTGTTTTTCTAAAGTATCCACCTTCCCTATCCTCATATATTCAGTCTTATCTTTATTGACTTTAGCTCCTGTTCCGCTACAATATTTTTCAAAAATGAACATTGCTTTTTCGATACTCTTTAAATCCTTTAAAAACAAAGTCGTGTCATCTGCATATTGGAAATTTTTTTGTTGCATTTCATCATTTTCAACTAAAATTCCTTGTATTTGTTTTTCTTTATTTAATGCTATTCCTAATGGTTCAGCAACTAAAGTATAAAGTAATGCCGATAATGGACAGCCCTGCCTTATAGACCTCGAAATTTCAATATAATCAGTTAAAAACCCATTTACTTTAATACAACTTAAAATGTCAGTATAGAAACATTTCATCCATGTTATAAAATTCCTCCCAAATCCAAATTTTTCAATTAAGTCAAACAAATATTTATGCTCTACTCTGTCGAAAGCCTTTTCCAAATCTATGCTAATTAAATACCCTCCTTCACCTTTTTCTTTCATATAACACATTAAGTCTCTAATATTTGTTACTATGTCTGTTATATCTCTATTTAAAACACCATATGCCTGATTTGTTGTTATAATGTTTGGAATCACTTTTTTCAGTCTATTTGCCATGATCTTAGCCAAATTCTTATAGTCAGTATTTAGCATACTCAACGGTCTGTAATTTTTAAGATGATCTTTATCTCCTTTATTCTTATAGATCATTTTTATCATTCCTGTCTTCATGCTTTCACTCATTTTTTTCCGCTTAAAAATATCAGTAAATAAATTGTGCAGAATTGGTATTAAAACATTTTTAAAAACCTTGTAAAACTCAGATGTTAAGCCATCTAGTCCTGGACTTTTCCCATTCTTCAAATGGTCTATAACCTCTTCAATGTCCTCTTCATTTATATCCTTATCACACATTCTTTTATCTTCTTCATTTACTTGCACTTGAATTTGATTCAATAAAAACTCTTCATCTTTCACATTTATATAATCTTTTTTAAATAAGGTAGTATAAAAATCCTTCACTTCTTTTAAAATACATTGTTTTTCCTTCACAACTTTCCCATCTTTTAATATACTTTTGATCAATTCTGCATATTTTCTTGTTTTCTCAAATTTAAAAAAGAATTTTGTACTTCTTTCTCCCTCTACTGTATTTTTCGCTCTGCTTCTAATTTTAGCTCCCCTGCACTTTTCCTCCTCTATTTTCTTAAATTGTTCTTCTAAAAACACTATTTTTATCACATCCATCTTTCCTTCGGACATCTTTTTCATTTCTTCTTCCCATTCCTTATTTAAAAATCTTTCTTTACTTTTCTTTGCCGTTTGCATTCTTTTTGAATATTCAATGGATATTTTTTTCATAGCTTTTTTCAAATTTTCCCACCACAAGCTTTTTTCTTCATCATATAGAATATTGTTTATACTATTTATTATGACATTTCCTATTTCCATTTTGTAAGACTCGTTTTTTAAAAGTTCAGCATTGAAAACCCACACCCCTGGACCTCTCTCTACTCCACTAAAATCAATTATTACATTTAAAAAATCATGATCACTCTCACTGAACCTTTTATAAAATACTTTTGATATGAATAGTTCCAACTGTCTGTTACATAAAACCAAATCAAGTCTATTTTGCTTTAATACTGTGTACACAATTTGCCTTCTGGAATATTCTCTTTTTACTCTTGTTTCTTTCCCGCCATATATCTAAAAATTTGTGTTTTTCCATCATTTTCTTTAATTCAGTTCTCCCCACATCTGCTCTATATACCATATAATCCTCCACATCAATTCTTTCCAAAATAGTATTAAAATCCCCAATTAAAATCCCTTTTGTATAACCATCTATTAAAACACTTAATTCTTTAAAAAAGATGACTCTTTCTAAACGGTCATTTGGTGCATGAATTGTACATATCATTAATTCTTCTTCTTTGCTTTTGATTTTAACTACCAACAATCTTCCTACATTATCTGTGAACATTTCTGTTGCTTTTTCTGTCACTCCCCTTCTAATTAAAATTGCTACTCCTTCTTTCCTGTTTGGGTCATTATTGTAAAAAAATTCTCCATCCCATATTTTCTTAAAACCATCAACAATGTCTTCATTCCATCCAGTTTCTTGTACACATATTATATCACTCTTCTTTGTTAAATAGAATACATTTTCAAATTTAGTCCTAGTTGACAATCCTCTTGCATTGATTGAAACTAGTTTCAACTGACTCATAAACAAAAGAAGAAAAATATAAATGCAAAACAAAACCCACATCACTTTTGTTCAGTCTCTCTCAAATCAACATCTTTTAAAGCAATTATCTCAACTTTCTTCTTTTTCTTCTTCTTTAGATTCTCTTCTTATTCTTTGTCTTTCCAAGACCTTTTCAATGTTTATTTGTCCTGATGTTTTCCCTTTAGTCCCCCTGCTCAAAAACTTTTCTTTCCACAAATCTTTTCTTTTTTTCTCCCCAATGTCGCTTACCTCTTCCGGGATTGTACTATCCTTTGTTCCATTATTATCTTCTTTATTTTCCATCACATCCTGCTCCACATTTTTCACAGATAGTTGTAGTCCAGTCATCACTTTTTCTTCTCCATCCTGCTCATTCTCACTTGTTTCCTCTTCTTCTTCTTCTTCTTCTTCTTCTTCTTCTCCTTCACTGCTCAGTACATCCTTTGATAATCCACTTGATTTTTGTGATGTTTTTTCTTTATCAGCCTCCTCCAAATACTCCACTTCATTATGCATCTCCATTTCCATTTCCTCATGTTCCTCTTCATCTGTTTCACATGCGCATGTTGGCAATGCCTTTCTGCAGCCTTGGCACCGCAGGGCTGTACAGTCCCGCGCATAATGCCCCTGCTCCAGGCATTCTCTGCATGTTAGTTGAGGGCAGTCTTTCTTTTCATGTTCATCACTTGAACATAGTCGGCATATTTTTACTTGCTGATCATAAATGACTCTGAAAAACTGTGTTCCTTCCTCTGTTTCAAAACTGGTGTTATATGGAAGTGACACCACGTCCTTAGGGAATTTGACTCGAATAAATCTTGTTCCATCTGCCACCATTGTCCCTGGGTAATACCTCCTTCTCAACGGCAGTATCGGTGTAACTCCCCAGCTTTGCAGTTTTTGTAGTACATCCTTGTCATTGATATAATTTGGCAAACGTAAAAAAGAAACCACCCTCTCCATTTCACAAAGTTTGCTTATTTTACACATTTGTCCATTCAATAGTAATCCATTCAATAAATTGTCACAGTCTAGTTGATTCTCCATTGTAAGCTCATACTCGAAGTCATTTTTTTTCCTTAGTCCATATAGTTTACCTTTTCCAGTAATGTCCTCAATAGCTTTAATTATAATCATGGCAGTTAGTTTTTCTGGATTTTCCACAGTCATTGTCAGTGTTGTTTCTTTCTTGTATTCTCTCTGATATTTCATTTTGTCTTTTAATCTATTTATCATTTCATTTCTCCTACTTCTTGTCTTTTTTCTCCGTTTGTATCAAACTTTTCTTTACCTTGTGTAGTTGGTTGCTGTTCAGTGCGACCTTTCTCCATTTCAGCTCCATTTCTTTTCCTTCTCGATACAACGGTTGCCCATGTTTCATTGTAATCCTTTCCATCGTTTTTCATAATCCGTTTTTTCAAAGTAGTGTCTCCTTCAAAAATCATTGTTCTTTTCCTCAAAAACCTTGTCCAGATCTGATCCATTAGCCATTGTTTCCATCCTTGCTAAATAGCTTAGCCAAAAAAATTAATAAAAATAAAAAATAACAACAACAAACAAAACAAAGAAGCTCAACCCCAGACAGTTTAAAACTGCCCGGGGTTAAAAAGACTTTAACAAAAACAAAATACTTCAAACTTTAAACCTTAATATTAAACAAAAACAAACCAAATGAAAAAAAAATGTGGGAGAGCCTTCCTCTCCAACTGCAGCACAGTACTTCCTGTCAGACTCTCTAGCGCCGTCAGGTTGGTATGGCCGTAAGCGAAAGCTGCTGCAAAGAGAGGGCTATTTAAAGATCAGCCACTCTAATCCCCAGTTCATTATATAAGTTCGGAAGAAAACCCAAAAGCTTACAGCACCTGGTATTCCCAGGCGGTCTCCCATCCAAGTAGTAACCAGACATAGCCAGGTATGGCCGTAAGTGAAGGCTGCTGCAAAGAGACGTCAATTTAAAGATCAGCCACTCTAATCTCCAGTACATTATATAAGTTCGGAAGAAAACCAAAAAGCTTAGAGCACCTGGCATTCCCAGGCGGTCTCCCATCCAAGTAGTAACCAGAACCAAACATGCTAAGATTCAGAGATGGGGCATTGACTCTTTTTTTTTTTGTAAGATTATTACATAATTAGTGAATAATTTCCAAAAAGCTTACAGCACCTGGTATTCCCAGGCGGTCTCCAATCCAAGTTCTAACCAGGCCCAAACCTGATTAGCTTCCGAGATCAGACGAGATCGGGCATAGCCAGGTTGGTATGGCCGAAAGCGAAAGCTGCTGCAAAGAGAGGGCTATTTAAAGATCAGCCACTTTAATCCCCAGTTCATTATATAAGTTCGGAAGAAATCCCAAAAGCTTACAGCACCTGGTATTCCCAGGCGGTCTCCCATCCAAGTACTAACCAGGCCCAAACCTGCTTAGCTTCCGAGATCAGACGAGATCGGGCATAGCCAGGTTGGTATGGCCGTAAGCGAAAGCTGCTGCAAAGAGAGGGCTATTTAAAGATCAGCCACTCTAATCTCCAGTACATTATATAAGTAGGGAAGAAAACCCAAAAGCTTACAGCACCTGGAATTATTCCCAGGCGGTCTCCCATCCAAGTAGTAACCAGAACCAAACATGCTAAGATTCGGAGATCGGGCATTGACTCTTTTTTTTTTTTTTTTGCAAGATTATTACATAATTAGTGAATAATTTCCAAAAAGCTTACAGCACCTGGTATTCCCAGGCGGTCTCCCATTTAAGTACTAACCAGGCCCAAACCTGCTTAGCTTTCGAGATCAGACAAGATCGGGCATAGCCTTTTTTTTTTTTTTTTTTTTAATCAATAAAATACAATAGATTAAACACAATCAATAGAAAATACAGAACATTGTCTTTACACATCTCTACATTACACATCTTTCCTCTACATAGATAATTTAAAAAGTTCTTCCACTTTCTGGCAACTTCCACATTAAATTGTTTAAAACACAACAAACTTTTGGGGTAAAAACATCATAAAAAGAGTCATATAAAAATATTTACACCTTTAAAGTACACATATAGTCTTTCAATATATAATTCTGTTTTTCTTTTAAACATACTCCAAACATCCAACACAATTTGTTCCTTTTTAGCCACTGTTCTTCTGTCCCATATTGCACTTTTCATTAGCATTACACACAGATTAATGAAACTTTTGTTTTGACACTTTTTTTCCCAACCAAACATCACAACTCTGTTCCATTCCATTCCATTTTCATCCCACTCCTCCGTCACATCTTTAATTAAACATTTACATTTACTTAAAAAGTCCTCTAGCTCTCTACAATGTAAAAACATATGTAAAATCCCCTCTTCCTCTTCCTCTTCCTGGCACACTTTACACAGATCATTTTCTTCCATTCCTATTTTATTTAAAATAACGTCAGTAAAAAACACTTTATGCCTTATAAAATACGCATCATTAGAAGAATGGCATCTACGCTAATATTTGTCTGTTTCTCTCTTGTTCCGAGGTCACCGTGGCCACCAGATCCAGTCTGTGTCCAGATCAGAGGGTCACTGCAGTCACCCGGATCCAGTACGTATCCAGACCAGATGCTGGATCAGCACCTAGAAAGGACCTCTACATCCCTGAAAGACAGTGGAGACCAGGACAACTAGAGCCCCAAATACAGATCCCCTGTAAAGACCTTGTCTCAGAGGAGCACCAGGACAAGACCACAGGAAACAGATGATTCTTCTGCACAATCTGACTTTGCTGCAGCCTGGAATTGAACTACTGGTTTCGTCTGGTCAGAGGAGAACTGGCTCCCCAACTGAGCCTGGTTTCTCCCAAGGTTTTTTTCTCCATTCTGTCACCTCTGGCTTGCTTAGTTGGGGACACTTCATCTACAGCGATATCGTTGACTTGATTGCAAATAAATGCACAGACACTATTTAACTGAACAGAGATGACATCACTGAATCCAATGATGAACTGCCTTTAACTCTCATTTTTGCATTATTGACACTGTTTTCCTAATGAATGTTGTTCAGTTGCTTTGACGCAATGTATTTTGTTTAAAGCGCTATATAAATAAAGGTGACATTGACATTGACAATGTTGTCTCTCCCATGTGGATCATATTCAACTTTGTCTAAAAATTTTCCCCAGGCAATAAATATTTCTCTATAAAACTCTGGTAATATTTCTGTCATCCAATTCTTCGTTTTCATCCATAACATTCCATCCCCCATGTTAAAATCCCCACATTTGTTTAAAAAATATTCCATTGTCTTTTTCCATGCAGTTTTGTGACCATCATCTAGATATTTTTTTACTATTTTAATTCTTAAGCTATTTTTTCTCTGTTCCACATAAATTAATCCCATCCCTCCCTTCCCTGCTTCTCCTATTAACGTGCTATATGCAATCCTTGAAGGTTTACTATTCCATAAAAAATCTAAAAACATTTCTTCAACCTTTTTTCCACCCACATTGGCATAGCAGTCACATATAAAACATACCACAACTTTGACACCATTAACACATTTAAAATTAATACCTTCCCTTTTAAACTTAATGTCCTCAGTTTCCAAAAATTTAACCTTCTTTCAATTCCTCCTATTTCTTCCCACATTTTGTCTTTAACATTCTTTTCGTCTTTTCCCATTAGAACACCTAAAATCCTTATTTCTTTTGTTTCTTTAAAATGAAAATACTCTGTTAAATCTCATATATATAGTTTTTTCTTCATTTATCTTACCTCCTGATCCTTTACAAAACCTCTGTACTACTTCCATTACTTTATTAACACTCTCTATATCTTTAACTATTATTGTTATATCATCTGCATATTGATATATTTTTTCATTTCCCCCACTTCCTTCAATGTTTATCCCTCTTATGTCTTCGTCTATTTTAATAGCTAATCCCAATGGTTCTGCAACTAAAGAATATAAAAGCGCTGATAATGGACATCCTTGTCTTATAGACCTAGTAATTTTAAAACATTCAGTTAAAAACCGTTACATTGTATTCTTGTTATTGCTCCCCTATATAAAATTGTAATCCACTTGACAAAATTTTCCCCGAACCCGTACCTTCTTAAAATTCCAAATAAATATTCATGCTCCACTCTATCAAAAGCCTTTTCAAAATCCAAACTAATAACACATCCTTTTTTTGTTTTTTTCTTTCATATATCTTATCCTATCAATTATACTTAGAGTTGTGTCCGCTATATCTTTCCCTTTAACTCCATACACTTGATTTGTTTCAATTATGGTTGGCATTACCTCTTTCAATCTGTTGGCTAAAACTTTTGCTAAAATTTTCACATCTGTATTCAGCATTGTAATTGGTCTATAATTTTTTAAGTCTACTTTATCTCCTTTTCTTTTATATATCAACTTTATTAATCCCATCCCCATTCTCTGATTCATTTCCTCTTTCTTAAAAATTTCTTCATATACTTCTTTTAAAATACTGTTTAAAAAATCTTTAAAAACTATATAAAATTCACTCCCCAAACCAACTATACCTGGACTTTTATTTTTGATTAATTCACTTATTGCTCTTTTTATCTCTTCTTCTCTTATCTCTTCATCACACTCTTTTTTGTCTACTTCTCCTACTGTTGTTTTTATTTGCTTAAGTAACTCCAATTTCTCTTCTTCCTTCAACCCCTCAGTACTAAAAAGGTTCTCATAATATGCTTTTACTTCTTTTAATATTTCTTCATTTGTTTCCACCACTACACAATTTTCCCTCTTATTTCTTTAATCATTCCAGCTTTCCCTCTTATTTTTTCTAGATCAAAGAAAAAATTTGTACATTTTTCTCCCTCCACAGTATATTTAGCTTTACTTCTTAGTCTTGCTCCTTCATACTTTTTCTCTTCCATTTCTTTCAATATTCCCTCCAATTCTTTTATTTTTTGTATATCTTTCCCATTCTCATTTAATTCCTTTTCCAATTTTTCTCTTATTTCTCTCTCCTTCTTCCTCTTACATATCTGTATTAATTTGCAATACTTTATTGTGAATTTTTTAACTAAATATTTAACATTTTCCCACCATATCCTTTTATCCTCACTGTACATTTCATTCTCCTTTTCTTTTTCAATAATTTCTTTAATACTTAAAACATACTCCTCATTCTTCAAAACCTCTACATTTAACACCCATACACCCGGCCCTCTTTTCACTGAACTCCAGTCTACTTGCAAAAAAATTGGTTTATGGTCACTTAAGCTTGATTCTTCATATTTAATGTTACCGATAAATCCTTCAATGTTCCTTGTACACAAAATAAAATCAATCCTTGTCTTACACATAAAATTCCCTACTAATTGCCTCCTTGAATATTCTTTCTTTTTTTCATTTCTTTCTCTCCATACATCAATCATATTATTTTCTTCCATTAATAATTTCAGTTCTTTTCTTCCTTTATCATTATTAAAAACCATTCCTTCACCCATTTCTAATTTACTGAAAACGGTATTAAAATCACCCATCATAATAACTTCTTTATGCTTTTTTAAAAAATCTCTTAATACATTAAAATATTCCTTCTTTTCATTCTCTACAGTCGGTGCATGAATATTAACTATAATAACTTTTTTCTCCTCATACTCCATTTCAACCGCAATACATTTCCCATCTACGTCATTATATATTGTTTTACATGATACCCCACAGTTTTCTTTTATTAAAATCACATTTCCTCTTCCAAGCCTCCCATCACCATTGTTATATAAAATCTCTCCGCTCCACCTTTTCCTTATTTCAGTCATGTACTCTTCCCTCCAGTTAGTTTCTTGTAATAAAATCACATCCTCTCCTTTACACATTTCTTTCACCTTTTCAAATTTACCCATGTCCATCAATCCCCTTGCATTAAAAGTAACACAACTTAAAACCATTAAAATAAATAAAAATAAATACATAAAAACCCTTATTTTCCATCTTCTCCCTCCAGCCCTCTTAACACTTCATGTCTTTTTACACTTTTTACTCGGCCCCTTGTCATTAACTTTTTTCTTGCATTTTCCACATTTGGTTTTACCTTTAATGTTCTTCTTCTACTTTGTACTCTCTCCCCTCTGTCTTTTCCCATGTTATCCATCCTTGTTTCTTCTTCACTGTCCATTTCTTTGTTTTGATCATACATTCCCTGTTCATCCCTCTCCACATTATCCAAAAGATTTTTAAACTGTCAGATATTTCCATTTCTGTCCATTGGGTATTCTGTTCTGCTGTTTGTTCCTCATCCATATCTTTCTTTTTTCCTTCTTCTTCTTCCTCTTGGTTTCCTGTTCCTCCTTCTGTTTCCTTTTGTGATAATCCTTCATCCCCTTGTCCTTCATCAATATCTCCTTCCTCTTCAGTGTTTCCTTCATGCACCTGTCCGTCCACCCGATGCTCCAGACCTCCTTCCTCTCCCTCCATCCAACACTCACACTTGTTTAAAATCTTTTGACACTCCGGGCATCTGACCGCATTGCAATCCCTTGCGAAATGTCCCCTTTCCTCGCACTTGTGACACTTAAATTCAGGGCATTCTTTGAGCAGATGATCCAGGCTCATGCACAGCTTACAGGTCTTCACCTGGTGGCTGTGCATCACCCTAAAGTACTGCGGCCCTTCTGCTGTTTCCAGCTTTGTGCTGTAGGGTAATGATGCCACCTCCTTGGGGAAACTCACTTTTAAAAACCTTGTTCCATCCTCTATTTCAGTGCCCGGGTAGCATCTTCTTTTTAATTTTGAAATGGGATTAACTCCCCATCCCTCCAATTTTCTAAAAATGTCTTTATCATCAAGGTAGACGGGCAGGTGCATGAAGGAAACAACATAATCTCTATTTTGCAGTTTCTTTATCTCACAGTTCACTCTTTTAATTAACAATCCCTCAGTCAGTTCATCACATGTTTCTTCTTTCTCCATTGTCAGTTCATATTCCTTTCCTTGTCTTGGCCTTAGTGCTAAAATTTTACCATATCCACATTTTTCCGTCACCGCTTTAATAATATCCACAGCTCTCACCTCATTTACGTTCTCCGAATTCACAATCACAGTTGCCTCCTTTAAGTATTTCCTTTCACCAATTTTATCTCTTGCATCTTGTTTTTTACCGTGTCCTGCTCGTTGTCGATACTCCAGTCCAGGGTCATTTGCCATGCGTGTCTCTCCAGCCAGTCCAGTTTCGTTTGCCATACGTGTCTCTCCAGCCATTCCAGTGTCGTTTGCCATGCGTGTCTCTCCAGCCAGTCCTGTGTCGTTTGCCAATAATCTGTCCATTGTACAAAAATCAAACAAAAAATTAACCTACCTCCAGCCAGCAAGATGCTGCTGTTAGGTGGTTTAAAACTGAAAAAACACAAAAAATAAACTAAAGTCCAAAAACAACTCACAAAACAAACACTAACAGAAAAATCTAAATGGAGGAGAGCCTTCCCTTACGAAAATTAACCATGGTTTTACTACAAATAAAACCAAAAAACCATGGTTCCTATAGTTAAACCATGGTAACCACAAATGAACCATGGTTTTGCTATATTAACCATGGTTTAACCAAACCTGCTTAGCTTCCGAGATCAGACGAGATCGGGCATAGCCAGGTTGGTATGGCCATAAGCGAAAGCTGCTGCCAAGAGAGGGCTATTTAAAGATCAGCCACTCTAATCCCCAGTTCATTATATAAATTCGGAAGAAAACCCAAAAGCTTACAGCACCTGGCATTCCCAGGCGGTCTCCCATCCAAGTAGTAACCAGAACCAAACATGCTAAGATTCAGAGATCGGCATTGACTCTTTTTTTTTTTTTTTGCAAGATTATTATATAATTAGTGAAAAATTTCCAAAAACCGTACAGCACCTGGCATTCCCAGGCGGTCTCCCATCCAAGTAGTAACCAGAACCAAACCTGCTAAGATTCAGAGATCGGGCATTGACTCTTTTTTTTTTTTTTGCAAGATTATTATATACTTAGTGAAAAATTTCCAAAAAGCTTAAAGCACCTTGCTATTCCAAGGCGGTCTCTCATCCAAGTACTAACCAGACCTAACATGCTAAGATTAGGTCTCATTGATTAGGTCTCATTGACCTGCTAAGATTCAGAGATTGGGCATTGACTCTTTTTTTTTTTTTTTTTTTTGCAAGATTATTACATACTTAGTGAAAAATTTCCAAAAAGCTTAAAGCACCTGCTATTCCAAGGCAGTCTTCCATCCAAGTACTAACCAGGCCCAAACCTGCTAATATTCAGAGTTTGGGCATTGACTCTTTTTTTTTTTTGCAAGATTATTATATACTTAGTGAAAAATTTCCAAAAAGCTTAAAGCACCTTGCTATTCCAAGGCGGTCTCTCATCCAAGTACTAACCAGACATAAACCTGCTAAGATTCAGCGATTGGGCATTGACTCTTTTTTTTTTTTTGCAAGATTATTATATACTTAGTGAAAAATTTCCAAAAAGCTTAAAGCACCTGCTATTCCAAGGCAGTCTCCAATCCAAGTACTAACCAGGCCAAAACCTGCTAATATTCAGAGATTGGGCATTGACTCTTTTTTTTTTGCAAGATTATTATATACTTAGTGAAAAATTTCCAAAAAGCTTAAAGCACCTTGCTATTCCAAGGCAGTCTCCCATCCAAGTACTAACCAGGCCCAAACCTGCTTAGCTTCCGAGATCAGGCATAGCCAGGTTGGTATGGCCGTAAGCGAAAACTGCTGCAAAGAGAGGGCTATTTAAAGATCAGCCATTCTAATCGCCAGTACATTATATAAGTAGGGAAGAAAACCCAAAGGCTTAAAGCACCTAGTATTCCCAGGCGGTCTCCCATCCAAGTACTAACCAGGCCCAACCCTGCTTAGCTTTCGAGATCAGACGAGATCAGGCATAGCCAGGTTGGTATGGCCGTAAGCGAAGGTTGCTGCAAAGAGAGGGCTATTTAAAGATCAGCCAGTCTAATCGCCAGTACATTATATAAGTAGGAAAGAAAATCCAAAAGCTTAAAGCACCTGGTATTCCCAGGCGGTCTCTGATCCAAGTACTAACCAGACCTAAACCTGCTAAGATTCAGAGATCGGGCATTGACTCTACTTTTTTTTATTTTTTTGCAAAATTATTAAATACTTAGTGAAAAATTTCCAAAAAGCTTACAGCACCTGGTACTCCCAGGCGGTCTCCCATCCAAGTACTAACCAGGCCCAAACCACTTTATGCCTTATAAAATACTCCAAACATCCCAATTTAGTTTCCACACACTTCCCTGTCATGTTTCTCCATATACACTCTTTTTTTAAATCTTTGAATATCTGCATCCAGTATCCATTTGCAATAGGCTCTTTAAAAACACCATCTCTAAAATAACAATAAATCATTTTCAGAGTACATTCCTTAAAATCATACAGTTTTCCCCCTAATTTCACATAAATACATTTCTGTTTTGGCTCTCCTTCCATACTTTCTATTCTTTTTATCCACTCTTTAGGTATTGCATTTTTAATGATTTCATATTTATTTTTTATTACTTGTTCACTGTAATCCTCTTTTGCCTCCTCCATTGCATCTACAATAAATTGTGTCGGTAAAAACCCTTCTTTAAATTCATACAAAACGTCTCTCACTCTTGTTATCCCCACTTCCATCCATTTCTTTAAAAAAATCCCTTTGTCTTGTTTTAAAATGTTTTTGTTTAAGAACAGAGGTTGATTTAAAATGGTTTCTCTCCCATGTGGATCATATTCAACTTTATCTAAAAATTTTCCCCAAGCACTAAAAACTTCTCTATAAAACTCTGGTAAGCGTTCTGTCATCCAATTCTTCGTTTTCATCCATAAAATTCCATCCCCTATGTTAAAATCCCCACATTTGTTTAAAAAGTATCTCATTGTTTTTTTCCACTCTGGCTTGCCCTCCTCTTGTAGGTATTTCCTCACTATTTTCACTCTTAAACTATTTTTCCTCTGTTCCACATCCATTAAACCTAACCCCCCATTCTCTACCGACCCTAAAATCGTGTTAAAAGCTATTCTAGCTGGTTTCCCCTCCCATAAAACGTCAAGAAAACATTTCTTCAACCTCTTTTCTGTCCACAATGGCATATCTGATACATACAAAACATTCCATAACTTAGACACCATTAAAACATTCAATACTAAAACCTTCCCTTTCAAGTTTAATGTTCTTAATTTCCAAAAATTTAACCTTCTCTCTATCCCTGTCACTAGTTCCTCCCACATTTCATCACATACTTTCCTCTCATTTTTACCCATTAAAATTCCTAAAATCCTAATTTCTTCCACTTCCTTAAAATTAAAACAATCCTTTAAAACCATTGCTTTACCAAATCTCATATATACCGTCTTTTCTTCATTTACTTTACTCCCAGATCCTTTACAATATTCTTCTACAACCTTCATAACTTCCTTGATGCTCTCCTTTCCTTTAACTACTAACGTTGTGTCATCAGCATATTGAAAAACCTTTCCCTCAGCCTTATTTTCCTCAATTTCAATTCCAATTATTTCTTCTTTTTGTTTTATAGCCAATCCTAACGGTTCCGATACAAGTGAATATAATAACGCTGAAAGCGGACAACCCTGTCTTATCGATCTTGTGATTTTAAAACATTCTGTTAAAAACCCATTACATTTTATTCTCGTTAAAGCGCCCTTATATAAAATCTCAATCCATTTGATAAAATTTCCCCCAAAACCAAATTCCTTTAAAACATCAAATAAATACCTGTGTTCAACCCGATCAAATGCTTTTTCAAAATCTAAACTAATTACGTAACCATCTTCATTTTTTTCTTTCATGTACCATATTGTGTCTCTTGTGCTCATTGTTATGTCCGCTATATCTCTTCCCTTTACTCCATATGCTTGGTTTGTTTGAATTATACTTGGCATTACTTCCTTTAACCTGTTTGCTAAAACCTTTGCTAAAATCTTAAAATCTGTGTTAAGCATCGTAATTGGCCTATAGTTTTTTAAATCTACTTTTTCTCCTTTCCTTTTATATATCAATTTTGTTATACCCATCCCCATTCTTTCATTAACTTCTTTTTTTAAAAACTTCACTAAAAACTTCCTTTAAAATCTTTGTTAAAATCTCTTTAAAACATATATAAAATTCACTTCCCAAACCATCTATTCCTGGACTTTTATTTTTATTCAGCTGCTGTATTGCTCTTTCAATCTCTTCTTCCCCAATTTTTTGATCGCATTCTATTTTATCTTCCTTACTAATTTTTACTTTTATCTGATTCAACAGTTCCCTTTTTTTGTTTTCTTCTACACCCCTTGCACTAAAAAGATCTTCATAAAAATTCTTTATTTCTTCTAAAATCTCTTCATTCCCTTCTACAACTTCCCCATTTTTCCCTCTTATCTGTTTTATTATTTCAACTTTCCCCCTCTTTTTTTCCAAATCAAAAAAAAAACTTTGTGCATTTTTCTCCCTCCACAGTATATTTAGCTTTGCTTCATAACCTCGCCCCCTCATATTCTATTTCCTCTATTTCTTTAAGTTTTTCCTCCATTTCCCTTATCTTTTCTATATCTTTATTTTCTTTATTCAATTCCACTTCCAAACTTTTCTTTATTTCTTTTTCTTTGTATCTTTTGCATTTCTGTACTATACTGCAATACTTAATTGCGAATTTTTTTATTAAAAACTTTACATTCTCCCACCATATTCTCTTATCGTCATCATACATTTCATTTTACTTTTCTTTTTCTATAATTTCTTAACCTTTAAAACATAGTCTTCATTTTCTAACATTTTTGTATTTAAAACCCATATCCCTGGACCTCTTTGCACTTTATCCCAGTCCAATTTAAAAAATAAAAACTTGTGATCGCTAAAACTTGTTTCTTCATACTTAATCTTTTCTATAAAATTCTCCACATTTCTCGTACATAAAATAAAGTCAATTCTTGTTTTGCACACAAACTGCCCCACTATTTGCCTTCTTGAAAACTCCTTTTTCTTTTCATTCCTTTCTCTCCACACATCTATCATATCATTTTCTGCCATTAATGCTTTTAGTTCTTTTCTCCCCTTGTCATTTTTAAAAACCATTCCTTCTGCAATGTCTTGTTTACTAAAAACCGTATTAAAATCCCCCATCATTATTATTTCTTTATACTTCTTTACAATACTTCTTAAAACATAAAAAAACTCTTTCTTTTCCTTCTCAACCGTTGGTGCATGTATATTTACTAAAATCAATTCCCTTCCTTCATGTTTTATCTGAACAACCATACATTTCCCCATCATATCTTTGTATAAAATTTGACTTGCTTTAAAAACATCATCCTTCATCAAAAAAGCCACACCTCTCCCAAACCTCCCATCTCCATTATTGTACAAAATCCCTCCTTCCCATCTTTTTTTATATTCATTCATTACATTTTCTCTCCAGTTTGTTTCCTGTAGTACAATAATGTCTTCTCTTTTACATTTTCCTTTTATATTTTCAAATTTCTTTAAGTTCAAAAGTCCTCTTGCATTAAAAGTCACAACACTTAAAACCATTAAAAAAATAATAATACATATCTAAAACCCATCATTCTCAGTCTTTCTCCTCCAATTCCTTTAACACCTCAAACCTATTTAAACATTTCGCTTTTTTTCTTGAACTTTCTATATTTGGCTTTACCTTTAGCGATCTTCTTCGTATTTGTCCCCTCTCCCCCTTTTCCTTCTCATCCTCCTCCATACTTATTTCTCCTTCGTTGTCAGTTTCTTTGTCTCGTTCTTTTCCTTTTTGTCCATGAATTGAAGATATGTCCATCGGTGTAATTTGTGTGTCCTCTTCTCTTATTTGTTCATCGTTATTTTTTTTTCTTTTTCTCCTTCTCTTTCCTGTCTGTTGTTTGTTCCTTCCTTTGGTTGTAATTCAGAATCAGAATCAGAATCAGAATGAGCTTTATTGCCAGGTATGTTCACACATACGAGGAATTTGTTTTCGTGACAGAGCTCCGCAGTGCAACATAACAGCGACAGAACAAAAAACACAATAAGGAATAAAAAATACAAAAAAATACAAATAGGTGGGTAAGGATTGACAATATACAAATTGACAATGTATGGCAGGTATATTAAAAAGAGCATTTATGTATGTACATGTATATTATGTGGAAAAATTGTAACTGTACGCTAAGTATTTGTGTTTGGATAAATAAGTGTATGTGTATATAAATATAAATATAAGTAGTATAGTGTGTTCCATGTATGTACATGTATATTATGTGCAAAAGATTTACGTGTACGCTAAGTATGTGTGTTGGATAAAAAGTGTAGTGTATATAAATATAAATAGTGTAGTGTGTCCCACATTTATTATCAGCTGTTCATAAGATGGATTGCCTGAGGGAAGAAACTGTTCCTGTGTCTGGTCGTTCTGGTGCTCAGTGCTCTGTAGCGTCGACCAGATGGCAACAGTTCAAAGAGGGAGTGTGCTGGATGTGAGGGGTCCAGAGTGATTTTAACAGCCCTTTTGCTCGCTCTGGATAAGTACAGTTCTTGAATAGATGGGAGGGTTGTACCGATAATTCGCTCAGCAGTCCGGACTACCCTCTGTAGTCTTCTGAGGTCCGATTTAGAAGCTGAGCTGAACCAGACAGTTACTGAAGTGCAGAGGATGGATTCGATGATGGTGGAGTAGAACTGTTTCAGCAGATCCTGTGGCAGGTTAAACTTCCTCAGCTGGCGAAGGAAGTACAACCTCTGCTGGGCCTTTTTCACAATGGAGTCAATGTGAATGTCCCACTTCAGGTCCTGAGAGATAGTGGTGCCCAGGAACCTGAATGACTCCACTGCAGTCACAGTGCTGTTCATGATGGTGAGTGGGGGGAGTGCAGGGGGGTTTCTCCTGAAGTCCACGATCATCTCCACTGTTTTGAGCGTGTTAAGCTCCAAGTTGTTGAGACTGCACCAGACAGCCAGCTCTTTAACCTCCTGTCTGTAAGCAGACTCGTCACAATCCTGAATGAGGCCGATGAGTGTGGTGTCGTCTGCAAACTTCAGGAGCTTGACAGAGGGGTCCTTAGATGTGCTGTCATTAGTGTACAGGGAGAAGAGCAGTGGGGAGAGAACACAGCCCTGGGGAGCTCCGGTGCTGATTGTACGGGTGCTGGATGTGTATTTTCCCAGCCTCACTAGCTGCTGCCTGTCTGTCAGGAAGCTGTTGATCCACTGACAGACGGAGGTGGGCACGGAGAGCTGAGTTAGTTTGGGCAGGAGGAGGTTTGGGATGATCGTGTTGAAGGCAGAGCTGAAGTCCACAAACAGGATCCTCACATAGGTCCCCGGTCTGTCTAGGTGTTGCAGAACATAATGCAGTCCGATGTTTACTGCATCGTCCACAGACCTGTTTGCTCTGTAGGCAAACTGAAGAGGATCCAGCAAGGGTCCAGTGATGTCCTTCAGGTGGGCCAGCACCAGTTTTTCGAATGACTTCATGACTACAGACGTTAGAGCCACAGGCCTGTAGTCATTTAGTCCTGTAATTTTGGATTTCTTTGGGATGGGGATGATGGTGGAGCGTTTGAAGCATGAAGGGACTTCGCACAGCTCCAGCGATCTGTTGAAGATCTTTGTGAAGATGGGGGCCAGCTGGTCAGCACAGGATTTCAGACAGGCTGGTGTAACACAATTCATCCTCTTCTTGTCTTTCATCACAATGTCCTTCTTCATCGTTGTTTCCTTCATGCACCTGTCTGTCCACCTGTTCTTCCCTTCCACCTACCACTCCCTCCATCCAGCATTCACATTTATTTAAATTTTTTTGGCAATCCGGGCACCTGACAGCATTGCAGTCTCGTGCGAAATGTCCCCTTTCCGAGCATTTATAGCACTTAAATTCTGGGCACTCCTTCAGTAAATGTTCTGGGCTCATGCACAGCCTACAAGTCTTCACCTGGTGGCTGTGCATCACCCTAAAGTACTGCGGGCCATGAATTTATACCCTCGGCTGTTTCAATCTTTGTGCTATAACGGAGTGATGCCACTTCTTTGGGGAACCTCACCTTAACAAATCTTGTACCGTCTTCAATGTCAGTGCCCGGATAGCACCTTCTTTTGATTTTAGATATGGGGGATACCCCCCATCCTTCCAATTTGTCCAAAATTTCCTTATCCTCCAGGTAGACAGGCAGGTGCATGAAGGAAACAACGTAATCTTTATTTTGCAGTTTTTTTTACTTCACAGTCCACTCCCTTTATTGTCAATCCATTGATTAAAATGTCACACATTTCTTCCTGTTCCAATGTCAGTTCATATTCTTTGCCTTGTCTGGGTCTTACAGCCAACACCTTTCCACTTCCAATTTTTTCTGAGATTGCTTTAATTATATCCTCTCCTCTCACACCAATCACATTCTCTGTACTCACGATCACTGTTGCCTCCTTTAAATATTTTCTTTCACCAAATCTTTTCCTTGCTTCTTGATCTTTTACATTTCCAGCTCTTTGTCGCTTCTCCAGTCCAGTGTCATTTGCAGTGCGTGTTCCTCTAGCCAGTCCATTGTCGTTTGCCATGCTTGTTCCTCCAGCCATTCTAGTGCCGTTTACCATGCGTGTTCCTCCAGCCAGTTCAGTGTCGTTTGCCATGCTTGTTCCTCCAGCCAGTCCAGTGTCGCTTGCCGTGCGTGTTCCTCCTGCCAGTCCATTGTCATTTGCCATTCGAGTCTCCCCAGCCAGTTCCGAGTCGTTACCATATAATTCGTCCATTTTTTAGAGAAAAAAAAAAAAGATCAACCACCCTCCAGACAGCGATATGCTGCTGTTAGGTGGTTTTCAAAAAAGAAAAAATGCCAAAAAAACAATCACAGATTCAAAAAACAAACAAAGCAACCACAAATAGAAAAACACAAAATGGAGGAGAGCCTTCCTCTCCCAACTGCAGCCAACACTTCCTGTAGCTCTCTAGCGCCCTCAGGTTGGTATGGCCGTAAGCGAAAACTGCTGCAAAGAGAGGGCTATTTAAAGATCAGCCATTCTAATCGCCAGTACATTATATAAGTAGGAAAGAAAACCCAAAAGCTTCAAGCACCTGGTATTCCCAGGCGGTCTCTGATCCAAGTACTAACCAGACCTAAACCTGCTAAGATTCAGAGATCGGGCATTGACTCTTTTTTTTTTTTGCAAGATTATTATATACTTAGTGAAAAATTTCCAAAAAGCTTAAAGCACCTTGCTATTCCAAGGCGGTCTCTCATCCAAGTACTAACCAGACCTAAACCTGCTAAGATTCAGAGATTGGGCATTGACTATTTATTTTTTTATTTTTTTGCAAGATTATTATATACTCAGTGAAAAATTTCCAAAAAGCTTAAAGCACCTTGCTATTCCAAGGCAGTCTCCCATCCAAGTACTAACCAGGCCCAAACCTGCTAATATTCAGAGATCGGGCATTGACTCTATTTTTTTTATTTTTTTGCAAAATTATTAAATACTTAGTGAAAAATTTCCAAAAAGCTTACAGCATCTGGTACTCCCAGGCAGTCTCCCATCCAAGTACTAACCAGGCCCAAACCTGCTTAGCTTCCGAGATCAGACGAGATCAGGCATAGCCAGGTTGGTATGGCCGTAAGCGAAGGTTGCTGCAAAGAGAGGGCTATTTAAAGATCAGCCATTCTAATCGCCAGTACATTATATAAGTAGGAAAGAAAACCCAAAAGCTTAAAGCACCTGTTATTCCCAGGCAGTCTCTCATCCAAGTACTAACCAGACCTAAACCTGCTAAGATTCAGAGATTGGGCATTGACTCTTTTTTTTTTTTTTTTGCAAGATTATTATATACTTAGTGAAAAATTTCCAAAAAGCTTGAAGCACCTGGTATTCCCAGGTGGTCTCTGATCCAAGTACTAACCAGACCTAAACCTGCTAAGATTCAGAGATCGGGCATTGACTCTTTTTTTTTTTTTTTTTGCAAGATTATTATATACTTAGTGAAAAGTTTCCAAAAAGCTTAAAGCACCTTGCTATTCCAAGGCGGTCTCTCATCCAAGCACTAACCAGACCTAAACCTGCCAAGATTCAGAGTTTGGGCATTGACTCCTTTTTTTTTTTTTGCAAGATTATTACATACTTAGTGAAAAATTTCCAAAAAGCTTAAAGCACCTGCTATTCCAAGGCAGTCTTCCATCCAAGTACTAACCAGGCCCAAACCTGCTAATATTCAGAAATTGGGCATTGACTCTTTTTTTTTTTTTTTGCAAGATCATTATATACTTAGTGAAAAATTTCCAAAAAGCTTAAAGCACCTTGCTATTCCAAGGCGGTCTCTCATCCAAGTACTAACCAGACCTAAACCTGCTAAGATTCGGAGATCGGGCATTGACTCTTTTTTTTTTTTCTTTGCAAGATTATTACATACTTAGTGAAAAATTTCCAAGAAGCTTAAAGCACCTGCTATTCCAAGGCAGTCTTCCATCCAAGTACTAACCAGGCCCAAACCTGCTAATATTCAGAGATTGGGCATTGACTCTTTTTTTTTTTTTTTTGCAAGATTATTACATACTTAGTGAAAAATTTCCAAAAAGCTTGAAGCACCTGGTATTCCCAGGCGGTCTCTGATCCAAGTACCAACCAGACCTAAACCTGCTAAGATTCAGAGATTGGGCATTGACTCTTTTTTTTTTTTTTTTTGCAAGATTATTACATACTTAGTGAAAAATTTCCAAAAAGTTTAAAGCACCTTGCTATTCCAAGGCGGTCTCCCATCCAAGTACTAACCAGGCCCAAACCTGCTAATATTCAGAGATTGGGCATTGACTCTTTTTTTTTTTTTGCAAGATTATTATATACTTAGTGAAAAATTTCCAAAAAGCTTAAAGCACCTTGCTATTCCAAGGCGGTCTCCCATCCAAGTACTAACCAGGCCCAAACCTGCTAATATTCAGAGATCGGGCATTGACTCTATTTTTTTTATTTTTTTGCAAAATTATTAAATACTTAGTGAAAAATTTCCAAAAAGCTTACAGCATCTGGTACTCCCAGGCAGTCTCCCATCCAAGTACTAACCAGGCCCAACCCTGCTTAGCTTCCGAGATCAGACGAGATCAGGCATAGCCAGGTTGGTATGGCCGTAAGCGAAGGTTGCTGCAAAGAGAGGGCTATTTAAAGATCAGCCATTCTAATCGCCAGTACATTATATAAGTAGGAAAGAAAACCCAAAAGCTTAAAGCACCTGTTATTCCCAGGCGGTCTCTCATCCAAGTACTAACCAGACCTAAACCTGCTAAGATTCAGAGATCGGGCATTGACTCTTTTTTTTTTTTTTTTGCAAGATTATTATATACTTAGTGAAAAGTTTCCAAAAAGCTTAAAGCACCTTGCTATTCCAAGGCAGTCTCTCATCCAAGTACTAACCAGACCTAAACCTGCTAATATTCAGAAATTGGGCATTGACTCTTTTTTTTTTTTTTTTTGCAAGATTATTATATACTTAGTGAAAAATTTCCAAAAAGCTTAAAGCACCTGTTATTCCAAGGCAGTCTCCCATCCAAGTACTAACCAGGCCCAAACCTGCTTAGCTTCCGAGATCAGGCATAGCTTTTTTTTTTTTTTCTTTTTTTTTTGGAGATTTCAGTTATTACAAAACAAACACATTTTCTTAGTCATACAATTTCATTCATCTCATAATCAAACTAACATCGTCATTGAAGTTTGTTGCTGAAGGAATAAAATTCACATTACATAACAATATGTCATCTTAATCATCTTCTCCTGGCATGTAAAAATGCTTTTGTTTAAAGATACATATAACATCATTTGTGAAAATTTTATAAAAATCCGCCATCTGGTTTTCCAATTTAAAGTAATTGTATAACATTTCTACATAACTTTCTACCATTTGTTTAAAAAGCACCCATAAGTTTAAAATACAATCTCTGTTTCTGGCTACATTTCTCCTTTTCAATATTGCTTTTTTTGCCAAGATTAAAAACAAATTCACAAGTTTCTTATTTTCTTTGTTCTCTGTGATTCCCAGCATAAAAAACCTTTTCCAGTCAGTAACCTCTTCATTTTCTCTTAATTCTTTGACAATTTCTTTCAGTTCATTAAAAAATGGGTTAAGTTTTCCACATAATAAAAACAAATGTAAAATACCTTCATCTTCTTTTTTACAGACTTTACATTGAGCATTTGTTGCCTTCTGCATTATACACAATCTCATTTCTGTATAGATCACATTTTGTCTGATAAAATAGTCTAAACATTCTAAATCTACATCCAACCATTTCCATGTTCTATTCTTCCAAATGCCTTTTTCTTCGATTTCATTAAAATGCCTTAACCAAATCTGGTTGGCAACAGGTTTTTTAAAAACTCTATTTATAAAAAACTCATAGAACATTTTCACAGTACACAAATTAAAATCCACCCTCTTTTCTTTACATTTTAAAAACACCATCATTTTATTTTCTCGTTCTCCCTTCTTTTTAATCTCATCTAGCCATTGCCTTGGGATTGCTTTCTTGACATCTTCATACTGTTTTTTTAAAACCATGACATTAAAATCCTCCTTCTCCTCCTCCATTGCATCTTTAATCACTTGGAGTGGTAAAAATCCCTCTTTCACCTCCCATAAAACATCTCTCACTTTTACGATCCCCACTTTTAGCCACTTCTTAAAATAGATATCTCGCTCGTGTATCTTTATTTTGTCATTTAAAAACAGAGGCTGATTTAAAATCGCTTCTCTCCCCTCCGGATTAAAATCCACCTCTGTTAAAAAAAGCCTCCAAGCATTTAAAACCTCTTTATAAAACTGTGGTATCCCCTCCATCATCCAACTTTTCAACTTCATCCATAAAATGTTTTCCCCAAGGTTAAAATTCCCACATTTATTTAAATAAAAACCATTTAAATATTTTAGTCAGTTCCTCTTTTTCGTCTAGTTTTATTCCCTTTATTTTTTTCTCTCTGTTTATTAAAAGCCCTAATGGTTCAGCCACCAAAGAATATAACTTCGCTGACAGTGGACACCCTTGTCTTATAGACCTTAAAACTTTAAAAGGTTCCGTTAAAAAACCATTACATTTAACTTTTGTTAAAATATCGCTGTATAAAACTGAGACCCATTTTATAAAATCCTCTCCAAAACCAAATTGTTTTAAAACCGCCAATAAAAACCCATGCTCCACTCTGTCAAAAGCCTTCTCGAAATCCATGCTTATTATATATGCCTCCTTTCCTTTTTCTTTTATGTACCCCATTATATCTCTTATGCTACTCGTGATATTCAGGCCCAAACCTGCCCAAACCTGCTTACATTCAGAGATTGTGCATTGACCCTTTTTTTTTTTTTGCAAGATTACTATATATTAGTGAAAAATTTCCGAAAAGCTTAAAACACCTGTTATTCCAAGGCAGTCTTCCATCCAAGTACTAACCAGGCCTAACCCTGCTTAGCTTCCGAGATCAGACGAGATCAGGCATTTTTTTTTTTTTTTTTTATTAAAATTTTTTTCAGTACAAAAAGAAAAAATACATAAAATATTTCAAAATTTTAAATCATTCTTGTTATAGAAACCTCTCTTTCATAAAATAAATGCAGACATTCATTTAAGGTTACATTAAAGTTTCTAAGCAAACATAATCCTTTTCGACTGAAGAAAAACTACAAATTAATTTCCAGTCCATTCAGTGTTTTCAAAACATAAGGATTGTTGTTTAGAATGAGTTTATCAAATACATAAATTGTACCTTCTGCTTTAAAATAACTTTCTAGTGTTCGTATATAATCTTCCAGTTTTTTCTTAAAATAAATCCATAATCCCAGTTTTTTGTTTTTGTCTCTTGCTATATTTCTCCTACACCATATCGCATATCTAGCTACAATTAAAAACAAATTTATCACATTTTGATTATCAGATTTCTCATTCATTCCAAATAAAAATATACAATTCCAACTCTCTTCATCTTCTATTACATCCATTTTATCTCCTAACAAACTCTTAATCACATTTTTCATTTTGTCTCTGAAAATGATCAGTTCTTTACATGATAAAAACATATGCAAAATTCCTTCATTTTTTTCACAACAGACTTTACACAATGCATCCCCAGTCATTCCACATTTATACAACTTCTCTTCAGAAAAAATTATATTATGCCTTATATAAAAATCCAGGTTCTCCATTTTAACATCAATATGCCATTTTCTCAAATTTCTCCACAGAACTTCTTCCTCAAGGTCTATAAAAACTTTTTTCCAAAATGTATTCCCAGCTGGTTTCTTAAAAACACTATTTCTAAACAAAACATAAAAAGTCCTAAGATGACTCACATGAAAAGGCTCCTTTTCTCCTTTTGCTTTTAAGAAAACCTTCATTTTATCATCTTCACTGTCTTGTCCTTGTTTTTCTATGTTTACTAACCATTCCTTTGGAATTGCCTCTTTTATTTTATCATATTGCTTTTTTAAAACATTCTTATTAACATAATTTTCATTATTTTTCACTTCATCATAAATTGCTTGCAAAGGTAAAAAACCTTCCCTCACTTCATACAAAATATCCCTTATTGTTTTAAATCCAGCATTAATCCAATGTTTAAAAAATAATTATTTTCCTCTATATACAATATTCTCATTCAGAAACAATGGCTGCGTTAAAAACTCCAATCTCCTTATAGGTTTAATACATACATTGGGTAAAAATTCTGTCCAAGCTTCTAAAACTTCTTTATAAAACTCCGGTATTCCTGTTATCATTGTAGGTTTTAATTTCATCCACAGAATATCAGTTCCTATTTTCATATGTCCGCATTTATTTAAAAACATTCTCATAAGAATTTTCCATTCAGCCTTATTCTCTTCATTTAAAAATGTTTTCACCGTTTTGACTCTAAAGCTCTTTTTTTTTTAATTCTGGATCTTGCAGCCCTAACCCACCTTCTTCTATGGCCCCTATTAATGTATTATAAGAAATCCTTGATGGCTTAGAGCCCCAGAGAAAATTTAAAACATCTTTTTTTAATCTTTTACTAATTCCCATAGGCATGGGTATCACACCCAAAACATACCACATTTTTGCCATCATTAATGCATTTATAACCAAAACCTTCCCTCTTTAAGTTAATTCCCTTTGTTTCCAATAATTTAACACTCTTTCCATTTCACCCACCACTTCATCCCACATCAAATCTCTCACCATTTTCTCATTTTTCCCAATCCTCACACCCAAAATCTTCAAACTCTCTTCTTCTTTAAAAGGATAAAATTTTTGAATTTTTTCAATTTTTCCTATACTCATAATAACCGTTTTTTGTTGATTTATCTTAGCTCCAGAACCTTTACAGTATTTTTCTATTATGTCCATTGCTTTAACTACACTAGCCACATCTTGCACTATTATAGTCGTATCATCCGCATATTGATATACTTTCTGCAACTCTCTATTTTCTTCTGTGTTTATTCCTCTAATTTCTTTCTCTTCCGTTATTGCCAACCCTAATGCCTCTGCCACTAAACTGTACAGCAAAGCTGATAATGGACAACCTTGTCTAATAGATCTAGTTAATTTAAAGGTCTCTGTTAAAAATCCATTGCACTTTACTTGACTTTTGGAATCTTTATATAAAATCTTCAACCACTTAATAAAATTTTCACCAAAACCAAACTGTTGTAAAATTCTAAACAAATACTCATGTTCGACACGATCAAAAGCCTTTTCTAAATCAAGACTTATTACATATCCACTTTTTTTTTCAGAGATCATGTAACTTACAACATCTCTTATACTACTAATAGTATCTGTAATATCTCTTCCTGGTATTGCATATGCCTGGTTTGTTCGTATTATAATTGGTAAAATTTTCTTCAATCTGTTAGCTAAAATCTTTGATAATATTTTAAAATCTGTATTTAACATAGTTATTGGTCTATAATTTTTTAGATCTGCAATGTCCCCTTTTCTTTTATAAATTAATTTTACTAATCCTATCCCCATAAAATAACTGGTTTCTTCCTTTTTAAAAATTTCATCATACACATCTTTTAAAATTGGTGTCATTAATTACTAAAAACCTTATAAAATTCACTTGGAAGACCATCTTTTCCTGGACTTTTACCATTATTTAACTGCATGATTGCTTCATCTATTTCTTCTTTTTCAATTCCCCTTTCACATAAATTTTTATCACCATTATCTTTCTTCTCTACCCACTCCTTCCCTTTTAAACAAATTTTCATAATAATCTTTTATTTCTTTTAAAACTTCTTCTTTTTCTTTTACCTTTCCTCCTCCTTTTCCTATTAATTCTTTAATCATTCCTGCTCTCTGTCTGTTTTTTTCCATATTAAAAAAGAACCTTGTACATTTTTCACCTTCCACTAAGTATTTTGCTTTACTTCTTATCATTGCTCCTTTATATTTTTTTTCTTCTATATCCTTTATTTTTTCCTCCAACATTACGGTTTTCTGTAAATTGACAACCTCTTTACTCAGCTCATCTCTTAATTCTATTCTTATTTCTTTTTCTTTTCTTTTTTTAATTTTCTGTATTATTTTACTATGTTCTCTTGCACATTTTCCAATGTCATATTTTAAATTATCCCACCAAAATCTTTTTTCATCCTTATACATCTGATTTCCTTTTTCCTTCTTTATTAATACCTCTATTTGTTCCTTAAAATTCTCATCTTTTAAAATCTCAGTGTTTAACATCCATATTCCAGGCCCTCTTTTAAAATCATTCATATCAACTTGTATACATACAACTTTATGATCACTTAACATTGTTTCCTTATAATATATAGTATCTATTAACTTCAACATTTCCCTATAACTAATCAAGAAATCTATTCTACTTCGGCATATAAAATTCTTCACCACCTGTTGCCTTGAGAATTCTCGTATCCCCTCGTTTCTTTCTCTCCATACATCCACTAAGTTATTTTCTTCCATTAGACTTTTTAATTCCTTCCTTCCACTATCAGATTTAAAAACCATCCCATCTGCAATATCCATCTTGCTAAACGTAGTGTTAAAATCCCCCATAATTAAAATGTTCTCCCATTTCACAATAATATCTTTTAGTTTCTTAAAAAATAACACCTTTTCTTTTTCTACCACAGGTGCATGAATATTACACAGAATTATACTTGTCTCTCCCTCCATCATTTTCACTATCAAACACTTTCCTTGCATATCATCATAAACCACTTGTGCTTTTTCACACACACCCTTTTTAATTAAAAATGCTACTCCCCTACCTAGCCTCCCATCACCATTACTATAAAATATATCACCTTTCCATTTTTTTATAAAACTTTCCATTAATTCATCCCTCCAATTTGTTTCTTGAACCACTAAAACATTTGATCTACTACACAAAAGTTTCAACTTTTCAAATTTCCCTTTTTCTAGTAACCCTCTTACATTAAGTGTTGCAATTTTCAAAAACATAATACATAGCAAAGTACATATTATTCTAAACATTCATCAACTTTTCCCAACTGCATTAATACCTCAAAACTATTCTCACCATAGTCTCTTATTTTAAATACTTTCTCTTTCAGTTCTTTTTTTTTAATTATATGTCTCTTTTGTACATTCTCTAAATTTGGTTTTACCTTTAGTTGTCTTCTTCTTGTTATTGTAACCTTTTCCCAGTCATTTTTGTTGTCTTCTTTTCTTCCTTGCGTTGCTTTCTCTATCATTTGCATTTCCTGCCTTTCCTTTTCCTCCTCTCTTGTTTGTTTCAAGATTTCCGTTTGTATTCCATGTCCTTCTTCCTCTTGCTCTCTTTCTATTTCACAGTACTTCTGTTCCTCCTCTGCATCTTCTCCTATTTGATTCTCTTCTTCTTCCTCAGTCTGTTCTGTTTGTTCATCCTCCTTTTCGTCGTCCACATCCTGTGATTTCTCCATTTCATCTACTTGCTCATATTCTTTATCTGTTTCAGTATCCTCTTCAATCCAGCATTCACATTTCACCAGTACTTTACGACACTCCGGGCATCTTACAGCATCACATTCCCTTGAAAAATGTCCCTTTTCACCACAATCTCGACAGCTAAAGTCTGGACAGTCCTTCAAAATGTGTCCCGGTTTCTTACACAATCTACAGATCTTCATTTGACGATCATGTATGATCCTAAAATATTGCACTCCCTCTGCAGTATCAAATCTCGTGCTGTAAGGCAGTGATAACACCTCCTTAGGGAATTTTACACGGACATATCTTGTTCCATCTGTGATTGTAGTGTCTGGATAGTACCTTCTTCTTATTGCAGATGTAACTTTAACTCCCCATGTTCTCAATTTTGCCGTTATTTCTTCATCCGTTACATAAGCTGGTAAGTGCATGAATGAAACAACACACTCTCTCTCTTGAAGATTCCTCACTTCACACACAATTCCTTTTACTGTTAGTCCATCCTTTAAAACTTCACATGCTTCTTCATCCGTTACTGTTACCTCATACTCATTATTTAATCTTGGTCTTACCGCTAACACTTTACTCAGTCCAACTTTTTCAATCAACGCTTTTATCACATCCTCCACCCTTCGATCTCTTACTTCTGTAGTATTAACAATTACTGTTGCCTCCTTTGAGTAATACTTTTGTTGTTCATTGTCTTTCAACTCATTCCTTTGTCTTCTCACCTCACTTGTCTCTGTTGATTTTCTTTGCTTTATTCTTTCTCCAGTATCTTTTTGAAGTTCTTTACTGTTGCTTTTTTCCTCAGCCATTTCTTTGCCATCGCCATGTTGTTCCTCCATAATCAAACTTTTAAGAGCTTTAAAGCTCCTTTGGCCCTAAGCAGTAAATTCTGCTCAGGGCCCTAAAAAATAAAGTAATAAAACAAACCAAGAAAAAAAATATTATATTTAACTAAATCCAATATAATATAAAACAAACCAAAACAAACCAAAACAAACACATGGGAGAGCCTTTCTCTCCCTACTGCCACCTCTTACTTCCTGGAATGTACCAACAATCACAGGTGCTCAGGTTGGTATGGCCGTAAGCGAAGGTTGCTGCAAAGAGAGGGCTATTTAAAGATCAGCCATTCTAATCGCCAGTACATTATATAAGTAGGAAAGAAAACCCAAAAGCTTAAAGCACCTGGTATTCCCAGGCGGTCTCTCATCCAAGTACTAACCAGACCTAAACCTGCTAAGATTCAGAGATTGGGCATTGACTCTTTTTTTTTTTTTTGCAAGATTATTATATACTTAGTGAAAAATTTCCAAAAAGCTTAAAGCACCTGGTATTCCCAAGCGGTCTCTGATCCAAGTATTAACCAGACCTAAACCTGCTAAGATTCAGAGATTGGGCATTGACTCTTTTTTTTTTTTTTTGCAAGATTATTACATACTTAGTGAAAAATTTCCAAAAAGCTTAAAGCACCTGCTATTCCAAGGCAGTCTCCAATCCAAGTACTAACCAGGCCCAAACCTGCTAATATTCAGAGATTGGGCATTGACTCTTTTTTTTTTTTTTTTTTTGCAAGATTATTATATACTTAGTGAAAAATTTCCAAAAAACTTAAAGCACCTTGCTATTCCAAGGCGGTCTCTCATCCAAGTACTAACCAGGCCCAAACCTGCTAAGATTCAGAGATTGGGCATTGACTCTTTTTTTTTTTTTGCAAGATTATTATATACTTAGTGAAAAATTTCCAAAAAGCTTGAAGCACCTGGTATTCCCAGGCGGTATCTGATCCAAGTACTAACCTGACCTAAACCTGCTAAGATTCAGAGATTGGGCATTGACTTTTTTTTTTGCAAGATTATTATATACTTAGTGAAAAATTTCCAAAAAGCTTAAAGCACCTGGTATTCCCAGGCGGTATCTGATCCAAGTATTAACCAGACCTAAACCTGCTAAGATTCAGAGATTGGGCATTGACTCTTTTTTTTTTTTTTTGCAAGATTATTACATACTTAGTGAAAAATTTCCAAAAAGCTTAAAGCACCTGCTATTCCAAGGCAGTCTCCAATCCAAGTACTAACCAGGCCCAAACCTGCTAATATTCAGAGATCGGGCAATGACACTATTTTATTTTCTTTGGCAAGATTATTATATAATTACTGAAAAATTTCCAAAAAGCTTAAAGCACCTGGTATTCCCAGGCGGTCTCTGATCCAAGTACTAACCAGACCTAAACCTGCCAAGATTCAGAGATTGGGCATTGACTCTTTTTATTTATTTTTTTTGCAAGATTACTATATACTTAGTGAAAAATTTCCAAAAAGCTTAAAGCACCTGGTATTCCCAGGCGGTCTCTGATCTAAGTACTAACGAGACCTAAACCTGCTAAGATTCAGAGATCGGGCATTGACTCTTTTTTTTTTGCAAGACTATTATATACTTAGTGAAAAATTTCCAAAAAGCTTAAAGCACCTGGTATTCCCAGGCGGTCTCTCATCCAAGTACCAACCAGACCTAAACCTGCTAAGATTCAGAGATTGGGCATTGACTCTTTTTATTTTTATTTTTTTCAAAATTACTATATACTTAGTGAAAAATTTCCAAAAAGCTTAAAGCACCTGGTATTCCCAGGCGGTCTCTGATCTAAGTACTAACGAGACCTAAACCTGCTAAGATTCAGAGATCGGCATTGACTCTTTTTTTTTTGCAAGATTATTATATACTTAGTGAAAAATTTCCAAAAAGCTTAAAGCACCTTGCTATTCCACGGCGGTCTCCCATCCAAGTACTAACCAGGCCCAAACCTGCTAATTTTCAGAGATCGGGCATTGACTAAATTTTTTTTAATTTTTTTGCAAAATTATTCAATACTTAGTGAAAAATTTCCAAAAAGCTTACAGCACCTGGTACTCCCAGGCGGTCTCCCATCCAAGTACTAACCAGGCCCAAACCTGCTTAGCTTCCGAGATCAGACGAAATCAGGCATAGCCAGGTTGGTATGGCCGTAAGCGAAGTTTGCTGCAAAGAGAGGGCTATTTAAAGATCAGCCATTCTAATCGCCAGTACATTATATAAGTAGGGAAGAAAACCCAAAAGCTTACAGCACCTAGTATTCCCAGGCGGTCTCCCATCCAAGTACTAACCAGGCCCAACCCTGCTTAGCTTCCGAGATCAGACGAGATCAGGCATAGCCAGGTTGGTATGGCTGTAAGCGAAGTTTGCTGCAAAGAGAGGGCTATTTAAAGATCAGCCATTCTAATCGCCAGTACATTATATAAGTAGGAAAGAAAACCCAAAAGCTTAAAGCACCTGGTATTCCCAGGCGGTCTCTCATCCAAGTACTAACCAGACGTAAACCTGCTAAGACTCAGAGATTGGGCATTGACTCTTTTTTTTTTTTTTTTGCAAGATAATTATATACTTAGTGAAAAATTTCCAAAAAGCTTAAAGCACCTGGTATTCCCAGGCGGTCTCTGATCCAAGTACTAACCAGACCTAAACCTGCTAAGATTCAGAGATCGGGCATTGACTCTTTTTTTTTTTTGCAAGATTATTACATACTTAGTGAAAAATTTTCAAAAAGCTTAAAGCACCTTGCTATTCCAAGGCGGTCTCTCATCCAAGTACTAACCAGACCTAAACCTGCTAAGATTCAGAGATTGGGCATTGACTCTTTTTTTTTTTTTTTTTTTTGCAAGATTATTACAGACTTCGTGAAAAATTTCCAAAAAGCTTAAAGCACCTGCTATTCCAAGACAGTCTTCCATCAAAGTACTAACCAGGCCCAAACCTGCTAATATTCAGAGATTGGGCATTGACTCTTTTTTTTTTTTTTTTGCAAGATTATTACAGACTTCGTGAAAAATTTCCAAAAAGCTTAAAGCACCTGCTATTCCAAGGCAGTCTCCAATCCAAGTACTAACCAGGCCCAAACCTGCTAAGATTCAGAGATTGGGCATTGACTCTTTTTTTTTTTTTTTGCAAGATTATTATATACTTAGTGAAAAATTTCCAAAAAGCTTAAAGCACCTTGCTATTCCAAGGCGGTCTCTCATCAAAGTACTAACCAGACCTAAACCTGCTAAGATTCAGAGATTGGGCATTAACTCTTTTTTTTTTTTTTTTGCAAGATTATTACATACTTAGTGAAAAATTTCCAAAAAGCTTAAAGCACCTGCTATTCCAAGGCAGTCTCCAATCCAAGTACTAACCAGGCCCAAACCTGCTAATATTCAGAGATTGGCCATTGACTCTTTTTTTTTTTTGCAAGATTATTATATACTTAGTGAAACTTTTCCAAAAAGCTTAAACCACCTTGCTATTCCAAGGCGGTCTCCCATCCAAGTACTAACCAGGCCCAAACCTGCTAATATTCAGAGATCGGGCAATGACACTATTTTTTTTTCTTTGGCAAGATTATTATATAATTACTGAAAAATTTCCAAAAAGCTTAAAGCACCTGGTATTCCCAGGCGGTCTCTCATCCAAGTACCAACCAGACCTAAACCTGCTAAGATTCAGAGATTGGGCATTGACTCTTTTTTTTTGTTGCAAGATTATTATATACTTAGTGAAAAATTTCCAAAAAGCTTAAACCACCTTGCTATTCCAAGGCGGTCTCCCATCCAAGTACTAACCAGGCCCAAACCTGCTAATATTCAGAGATCGGGCAATGACACTATTTTTTTTTCTTTGGCAAGATTATTATATAATTACTGAAAAATTTCCAAAAAGCTTAAAGCACCTGGTATTCCCAGGCGGTCTCTCATCCAAGTACCAACCAGACCTAAACCTGCTAAGATTCAGAGATTGGGCATTGACTCTTTTTTTTTGTTGCAAGATTATTATATACTTAGTGAAAAATTTCCAAAAAGCTTGAAGCACCTGGTATTCCCAGGCGGTCTCTGATCCAAGTACTAACCAGACCTAAACCTGATAAGATTCAGAGATTGGGCATTGACTCTTTTTTTTTTTTTTTGCAAGATTATTACATACTTAGTGAAAAATTTCCAAAAAGCTTAAAGCACCTGCTATTCCAAGGCAGTCTCCAATCCAAGTACTAACCAGGCCCAAACCTGCTAATATTCAGAGATCGGGCAATGACACTATTTTATTTTCTTTGGCAAGATTATTATATAATTACTGAAAAATTTCCAAAAAGCTTAAAGCACCTGGTATTCCCAGGCGGTCTCTGATCCAAGTACTAACCAGACCTAAACCTGCCAAGATTCAGAGATTGGGCATTGACTCTTTTTATTTATTTTTTTTGCAAGATTACTATATACTTAGTGAAAAATTTCCAAAAAGCTTAAAGCACCTGGTATTCCCAGGCGGTCTCTGATCTAAGTACTAACGAGACCTAAACCTGCTAAGATTCAGAGATCGGGCATTGACTCTTTTTTTTTTGCAAGACTATTATATACTTAGTGAAAAATTTCCAAAAAGCTTAAAGCACCTGGTATTCCCAGGCGGTCTCTCATCCAAGTACCAACCAGACCTAAACCTGCTAAGATTCAGAGATTGGGCATTGACTCTTTTTATTTTTATTTTTTTCAAGATTACTATATACTTAGTGAAAAATTTCCAAAAAGCTTAAAGCACCTGGTATTCCCAGGCGGTCTCTGATCTAAGTACTAACGAGACCTAAACCTGCTAAGATTCAGAGATCGGCATTGACTCTTTTTTTTTTGCAAGATTATTATATACTTAGTGAAAACTTTCCAAAAAGCTTAAAGCACCTTGCTATTCCAAGGCGGTCTCCCATCCAAGTACTAACCAGGCCCAAACCTGCTAATTTTCAGAGATCGGGCATTGACTAAATTTTTTTTAATTTTTTTGCAAAATTATTCAATACTTAGTGAAAAATTTCCAAAAAGCTTACAGCACCTGGTACTCCCAGGCGGTCTCCCATCCAAGTACTAACCAGGCCCAAACCTGCTTAGCTTCCGAGATCAGACGAAATCAGCATAGCCAGGTTGGTATGGCCGTAAGCGAAGTTTGCTGCAAAGAGAGGGCTATTTAAAGATCAGCCATTCTAATCGCCAGTACATTATATAAGTAGGGAAGAAAACCCAAAAGCTTACAGCACCTAGTATTCCCAGGCGGTCTCCCATCCAAGTACTAACCAGGCCCAACCCTGCTTAGCTTCCGAGATCAGACGAGATCAGGCATAGCCAGGTTGGTATGGCTGTAAGCGAAGGTTGCTGCAAAGAGAGGGCTATTTAAAGATCAGCCATTCTAATCGCCAGTACATTATATAAGTAGGGAAGAAAACCCAAAAGCTTACAGCACCTGGAATTATTCCCAGGCAGTCTACCATCCAAGTAGTAACCAGTACCAAACATGCTAAGATTCGGAGATCGGGCATTGACTCTTTTTTTTTTTTTTTTTTTTGCAAGATTATTATATAATTAGTGAAACATTTCCAAAAAGCTTAAAGCACCTGGTATTCCCAGGCGGTCTCTGATCCAAGTACTAACCAGACCTAAACCTGCTAAGATTCAGAGATCGGGCATTGACTCTTTTTTTTTTTTGCAAGATTATTACATACTTAGTGAAAAATTTTCAAAAAGCTTAAAGCACCTTGCTATTCCAAGGCGGTCTCTCATCCAAGTACTAACCAGACCTAAACCTGCTAAGATTCAGAGATCGGGCATTGACTCTTTTTTTTTTTTGCAAGATTATTATATACTTAGTGAAAAATTTCCAATAAGCCTAAAGCACCTGGAATTCCCAGGCGGTCTCCCATCCAAGTACTAACCAGGCCCAAACCTGCTAACATTCAGAGATCGGGCAATGACACTATTTTTTTTTCTTTGGCAAGATTATTATATAATTACTGAAAAATTTCCAAAAAGCTTAAAGCACCTGGTATTCCCAGGCGGTCTCTGATCCAAGTACTAACCAGACCTAAACCTGCTAAGATTCAGAGATCGGGCATTGACTCTTTTTTTTTTTTGCAAGATTATTATATACTTAGTGAAAAATTTCCAATAAGCCTAAAGCACCTGGAATTCCCAGGCGGTCTCTGATCCAAGTACTAACCAGACCTAAACCTGCTAAGATTCAGAGATTGGGCATTGACTCTTTTTTTTTTTTTTTGCAAGATTATTATATACTTAGTGAAAAATTTCCAAAAAGCTTAAAGCACCTTGCTATTCCAAGGCGGTCTCTCATCAAAGTACTAACCAGACCTAAACCTGCTAAAATTCAGAGATTGGGCATTAACTCTTTTTTTTTTTTTTTTGCAAGATTATTACATACTTAGTGAAAAATTTCCAAAAAGCTTAAAGCACCTGCTATTCCAAGGCAGTCTCCAATCCAAGTACTAACCAGGCCCAAACCTGCTAATATTCAGAGATTGGCCATTGACTCTTTTTTTTTTTTGCAAGATTATTATATACTTAGTGAAACTTTTCCAAAAAGCTTAAACCACCTTGCTATTCCAAGGCGGTCTCCCATCCAAGTACTAACCAGGCCCAAACCTGCTAATATTCAGAGATCGGGCAATGACACTATTTTTTTTTCTTTGGCAAGATTATTATATAATTACTGAAAAATTTCCAAAAAGCTTAAAGCACCTGGTATTCCCAGGCGGTCTCTCATCCAAGTACCAACCAGACCTAAACCTGCTAAGATTCAGAGATTGGGCATTGACTCTTTTTTTTTGTTGCAAGATTATTATATACTTAGTGAAAAATTTCCAAAAAGCTTAAAGCACCTGGTATTCCCAGGCGGTCTCTGATCCAAGTACTAACCAGACCTAAACCTGCTAAGATTCAGAGATCGGGCATTGACTAAATTTTTTTTAATTTTTTTGCAAAATTATTCAATACTTAGTGAAAAATTTCCAAAAAGCTTACAGCACCTGGTATTCCCAGGCGGTCTCCCATCCAAGTACTAACCAAGCCCATACCTGCTTAGCTTCCGAGATCAGACGAGATCGGGCATAGCCAGGTTGGTATGGCCGTAAGCGAAAACTGCTGCAAAGAGAGGGCTATTTAAAGATCAGCCACTCTAATCTCCAGTACATTATATAAGTAGGGAAGAAAACCCAAAAGCTTACAGCACCTGGAATTATTCCCAGGCAGTCTACCATTCAAGTAGTAACCAGTACCAAACATGCTAAGATTCGGAGATCGGGCATTGACTCTTTTTTTTTTTTTTTTGCAAGATTATTATATAATTAGTGAAACATTTCCAAAAAGCTTACAGCACCTGGTATTCCCAGGCGGTCTCCCATCCAAGTACTAACCAGGCCCAAACCTGCTTAGCTTCCGAGATCAGACGAGATCGGGCATAGCCAGGTTGGTATGGCCGTAAGCGAAAACTGCTGCAAAGAGAGGGCTATTTAAAGATCAGCCACTCTAATCTCCAGTACATTATATAAGTAGGGAAGAAAACCCAAAAGCTTACAGCACCTGGAATTATTCCCAGGCAGTCTACCATCCAAGTAGTAACCAGTACCAAACATGCTAAGATTCGGAGATCGGGCATTGACTCTTTTTTTTTTTTTTTGCAAGATTATTATATAATTAGTGAAACATTTCCAAAAAGCTTACAGCACCTGGTATTCCCAGGCGGTCTCCCATCCAAGTACTAACCAGGCCCAAACCTGCTTAGCTTCCGAGATCAGACGAGATCGGGCATAGCCAGGTTGGTATGGCCGTTAGCGAAAACAGCTGCAAAGAGAGGGCTATTTAAAGATCAGCCACTCTAATCTCCAGTACATTATATAAGTAGGGAAGAAAACCCAAAAGCTTACAGCACCTGGAATTATTCCCAGGCAGTCTACCATCCAAGTAGTAACCAGTACCAAACATGCTAAGATTCGGAGATCGGGCATTGACTCTTTTTTTTTTTTTTTGCAAGATTATTATATAATTAGTGAAACATTTCCAAAAAGCTTACAGCACCTGGTATTCCCAGGCGGTCTCCCATCCAAGTACTAACCAGGCCCAAACCTGCTTAGCTTCCGAGATCAGACGAGATCGGGCATAGCCAGGTTGGTATGGCCGTAAGCGACAACTGCTGCAAAGAGAGGGCTATTTAAAGATCAGCCACTCTAATCTCCAGTACATTATATAAGTAGGGAAGAAAACCCAAAAGCTTACAGCACCTGGAATTATTCCCAGGCAGTCTACCATCCAAGTAGTAACCAGTACCACATATGCTAAGATTCGGAGATCGGGCATTGACTCTTTTTTTTTTTTTTTTTTGCAAGATTATTATATAATTAGTGAAACATTTCCAAAAAGCTTACAGCACCTGGTATTCCCAGGCGGTCTCCCATCCAAGTACTAACCAGGCCCAAACCTGCTTAGCTTCCGAGATCAGACGAGATCGGGCATTTTTTTTTTTTTTTTTTTTTTTTATTAAAATTTTTTTCAGTACAAAAAGAAAAAATACATAAAATATTTCAAAATTTTAAATCATTCTTGTTATAGAAACCTCTCTTTCATAAAATAAATGCAGACATTCATTTAAGGTTACATTAAAGTTTCTAAGCAAACATAATCCTTTTCGACTGAAGAAAAACTACAAATTAATTTCCAGTCCATTCAGTGTTTTCAAAACATAAGGATTGTTGTTTAGAATGAGTTTATCAAATACATAAATTGTACCTTCTGCTTTAAAATAACTTTCTAGTGTTCGTATATAATCTTCCAGTTTTTTCTTAAAATAAATCCATAATCCCAGTTTTTTGTTTTTGTCTCTTGCTATATTTCTCCTACACCATATCGCATATCTAGCTACAATTAAAAACAAATTTATCACATTTTGATTATCAGATTTCTCATTCATTCCAAATAAAAATATACAATTCCAACTCTCTTCATCTTCTATTACATCCATTTTATCTCCTAACAAACTCTTAATCACATTTTTCATTTTGTCTCTGAAAATGATCAGTTCTTTACATGATAAAAACATATGCAAAATTCCTTCATTTTTTTCACAACAGACTTTACACAATGCATCCCCAGTCATTCCACATTTATACAACTTCTCTTCAGAAAAAATTATATTATGCCTTATATAAAAATCCAGGTTCTCCATTTTAACATCAATATGCCATTTTCTCAAATTTCTCCACAGAACTTCTTCCTCAAGGTCTATAAAAACTTTTTTCCAAAATGTATTCCCAGCTGGTTTCTTAAAAACACTATTTCTAAACAAAACATAAAAAGTCCTAAGATGACTCACATGAAAAGGCTCCTTTTCTCCTTTTGCTTTTAAGAAAACCTTCATTTTATCATCTTCACTGTCTTGTCCTTGTTTTTCTATGTTTACTAACCATTCCTTTGGAATTGCCTCTTTTATTTTATCATATTGCTTTTTTAAAACATTCTTATTAACATAATTTTCATTATTTTCCACTTCATCATAAATTGCTTGCAAAGGTAAAAAACCTTCCCTCACTTCATACAAAATATCCCTTATTGTTTTAAATCCAGCATTAATCCAATGTTTAAAAAATAATTATTTTCCTCTATATACAATATTCTCATTCAGAAACAATGGCTGCGTTAAAAACTCCAATCTCCTTATAGGTTTAATACATACATTGGGTAAAAATTCTGTCCAAGCTTCTAAAACCTCTTTATAAAACTCCGGTATTCCTGTTATCATTGTAGGTTTTAATTTCATCCACAGAATATCAGTTCCTATTTTCATATGTCTGCATTTATTTAAAAACATTCTCATAAGAATTTTCCATTCAGCCTTATTCTCTTCATTTAAAAATGTTTTCACCGTTTTGACTCTAAAGCTCTTTTTTTTTAATTCTGGATCTTGCAGCCCTAACCCACCTTCTTCTATGGCCCCTATTAATGTATTATAAGAAATCCTTGATGGCTTAGAGCCCCAGAGAAAATTTAAAACATCTTTTTTTAATCTTTTACTAATTCCCATAGGCATGGGTATCACACCCAAAACATACCACATTTTTGCCATCATTAATGCATTTATAACCAAAACCTTCCCTCTTAAAGTTAATTCCCTTTGTTTCCAATAATTTAACACTCTTTCCATTTCACCCACCACTTCATCCCACATCAAATCTCTCACCATTTTCTCATTTTTCCCAATCCTCACACCCAAAATCTTCAAACTCTCTTCTTCTTTAAAAGGATAAAATTTTTGAATTTTTTCAATTTTTCCTATACTCATAATAACCGTTTTTTGTTGATTTATCTTAGCTCCAGAACCTTTACAGTATTTTTCTATTATGTCCATTGCTTTAACTACACTAGCCACATCTTGCACTATTATAGTCGTATCATCCGCATATTGATATACTTTCTGCAACTCTCTATTTTCTTCTGTGTTTATTCCTCTAATTTCTTTCTCTTCCGTTATTGCCAACCCTAATGCCTCTGCCACTAAACTGTACAGCAAAGCTGATAATGGACAACCTTGTCTAATAGATCTAGTTAATTTAAAGGTCTCTGTTAAAAATCCATTGCACTTTACTTGACTTTTGGAATCTTTATATAAAATCTTCAACCACTTAATAAAATTTTCACCAAAACCAAACTGTTGTAAAATTCTAAACAAATACTCATGTTCGACACGATCAAAAGCCTTTTCTAAATCAAGACTTATTACATATCCACTTTTTTTTTCAGAGATCATGTAACTTACAACATCTCTTATACTACTAATAGTATCTGTAATATCTCTTCCTGGTATTGCATATGCCTGGTTTGTTCGTATTATATTTGGTGAAATTTTCTTCAATCTGTTAGCTAAAATCTTTGATAATATTTTAAAATCTGTATTTAACATAGTTATTGGTCTATAATTTTTTAGATCTGCAATGTCCCCTTTTCTTTTATAAATTAATTTTACTAATCCTATCCCCATAAAATAACTGGTTTCTTCCTTTTTAAAAATTTCATCATACACATCTTTTAAAATTGGTGTCATTACATTTCTAAAAACCTTATAAAATTCACTTGGAAGACCATCTTTTCCTGGACTTTTACCATTATTTAACTGCATGATTGCTTCATCTATTTCTTCTTTTTCAATTCCCCTTTCACATAAATTTTTATCACCATTATCTTTCTTTATTTTAATTTTCCCTACCAAAAATTCAATTTCTTCTCTACCCACTCCTTCCCTTTTAAACAAATTTTCATAATAATCTTTTATTTCTTTTAAAACTTCTTCTTTTTCTTTTACCTTTCCTCCTCCTTTTCCTATTAATTCTTTAATCATTCCTGCTCTCTGTCTGTTTTTTTCCATATTAAAAAAGAACCTTGTACATTTTTCACCTTCCACTAAGTATTTTGCTTTACTTCTTATCATTGCTCCTTTATATTTTTTTTCTTCTATATCCTTTATTTTTTCCTCCAACATTACGGTTTTCTGTAAATTGACAACCTCTTTACTCAGCTCATCTCTTAATTCTATTCTTATTTCTTTTTCTTTTCTTTTTTTAATTTTCTGTATTATTTTACTATGTTCTCTTGCACATTTTCCAATGTCATATTTTAAATTATCCCACCAAAATCTTTTTTCATCCTTATACATCTGATTTCCTTTTTCCTTCTTTATTAATACCTCTATTTGTTCCTTAAAATTCTCATCTTTTAAAATCTCAGTGTTTAACATCCATATTCCAGGCCCTCTTTTAAAATCATTCATATCAACTTGTATACATACAACTTTATGATCACTTAACATTGTTTCCTTATAATATATAGTATCTATTAACTTCAACATTTCCCTATAACTAATCAAGAAATCTATTCTACTTCGGCATATAAAATTCTTCACCACCTGTTGCCTTGAGAATTCTCGTATCCCCTCGTTTCTTTCTCTCCATACATCCACTAAGTTATTTTCTTCCATTAGACTTTTTAATTCCTTCCTTCCACTATCAGATTTAAAAACCATCCCATCTGCAATATCCATCTTGCTAAACGTAGTGTTAAAATCCCCCATAATTAAAATGTTCTCCCATTTCACAATAATATCTTTTAGTTTCTTAAAAAATAACACCTTTTCTTTTTCTACCACAGGTGCATGAATATTACACAGAATTATACTTGTCTCTCCCTCCATCATTTTCACTATCAAACACTTTCCTTGCATATCATCATAAACCACTTGTGCTTTTTCACACACACCCTTTTTAATTAAAAATGCTACTCCCCTACCTAGCCTCCCATCACCATTACTATAAAATATATCACCTTTCCATTTTTTTATAAAACTTTCCATTAATTCATCCCTCCAATTTGTTTCTTGAACCACTAAAACATTTGATCTACTACACAAAAGTTTCAACTTTTCAAATTTCCCTTTTTCTAGTAACCCTCTTACATTAAGTGTTGCAATTTTCAAAAACATAATACATAGCAAAGTACATATTATTCTAAACATTCATCAACTTTTCCCAACTGCATTAATACCTCAAAACTATTCTCACCATAGTCTCTTATTTTAAATACTTTCTCTTTCAGTTCTTTTTTTTTAATTATATGTCTCTTTTGTACATTCTCTAAATTTGGTTTTACCTTTAGTTGTCTTCTTCTTGTTATTGTAACCTTTTCCCAGTCATTTTTGTTGTCTTCTTTTCTTCCTTGCGTTGCTTTCTCTATCATTTGCATTTCCTGCCTTTCCTTTTCCTCCTCTCTTGTTTGTTTCAAGATTTCCGTTTGTATTCCATGTCCTTCTTCCTCTTGCTCTCTTTCTATTTCACAGTACTTCTGTTCCTCCTCTGCATCTTCTCCTATTTGATTCTCTTCTTCTTCCTCAGTCTGTTCTGTTTGTTCATCCTCCTTTTCGTCGTCCACATCCTGTGATTTCTCCATTTCATCTACTTGCTCATATTCTTTATCTGTTTCAGTACCCTCTTCAATCCAGCATTCACATTTCACCAGTACTTTACGACACTCCGGGCATCTTACAGCATCACATTCCCTTGAAAAATGTCCCTTTTCACCACAATCTCGACAGCTAAAGTCTGGACAGTCCTTCAAAATGTGTCCTGGTTTCATACACAATCTACAGATCTTCATTTGACGATCATGTATGATCCTAAAATATTGCACTCCCTCTGCAGTATCAAATCTCGTGCTGTAAGGCAGTGATAACACCTCCTTAGGGAATTTTACACGGACATATCTTGTTCCATCTGTGATTGTAGTGTCTGGATAGTACCTTCTTCTTATTGCAGATGTAACTTTAACTCCCCATGTTCTCAATTTTGCCGTTATTTCTTCATCCGTTACATAAGCTGGTAAGTGCATGAATGAAACAACACACTCTCTCTCTTGAAGATTCCTCACTTCACACACAATTCCTTTTACTGTTAGTCCATCCTTTAAAACTTCACATGCTTCTTCATCCGTTACTGTTACCTCATACTCATTATTTAATCTTGGTCTTACCGCTAACACTTTACTCAGTCCAACTTTTTCAATCAACGCTTTTATCACATCCTCCACCCTTCGATCTCTTACTTCTGTAGTATTAACAATTACTGTTGCCTCCTTTGAGTAATACTTTTGTTGTTCATTGTCTTTCAACTCATTCCTTTGTCTTCTCACCTCACTTGTCTCTGTTGATTTTCTTTGCTTTATTCTTTCTCCAGTATCTTTTTGAAGTTCTTTACTGTTGCTTTTTTCCTCAGCCATTTCTTTGCCATCGCCATGTTGTTCCTCCATAATCAAACTTTTAAGAGCTTTAAAGCTCCTTTGGCCCTAAGCAGTAAATTCTGCTCAGGGCCCTAAAAAATAAAGTAATAAAACAAACCAAGAAAAAAAATATTATATTTAACTAAATCCAATATAATATAAAACAAACCAAAACAAACACATGGGAGAGCCTTTCTCTCCCTACTGCCACCTCTTACTTCCTGGAATGTACCAACAATCACAGGTGCTCAGGTTGGTATGGCCGTAAGCGAAGGTTGCTGCAAAGAGAGGGCTATTTAAAGATCAGCCATTCTAATCGCCAGTACATTATATAAGTAGGAAAGAAAACCCAAAAGCTTAAAGCACCTGGTATTCCCAGGCGGTCTCTCATCCAAGTACTAACCAGACCTAAACCTGCTAAGATTCAGAGATTGGGCATTGACTCTTTTTTTTTTTTTTGCAAGATTATTATATACTTAGTGAAAAATTTCCAAAAAGCTTAAAGCACCTGGTATTCCCAAGCGGTCTCTGATCCAAGTATTAACCAGACCTAAACCTGCTAAGATTCAGAGATTGGGCATTGACTCTTTTTTTTTTTTTTTGCAAGATTATTACATACTTAGTGAAAAATTTCCAAAAAGCTTAAAGCACCTGCTATTCCAAGGCAGTCTCCAATCCAAGTACTAACCAGGCCCAAACCTGCTAATATTCAGAGATTGGGCATTGACTCTTTTTTTTTTTTTTTTTTGCAAGATTATTATATACTTAGTGAAAAATTTCCAAAAAACTTAAAGCACCTTGCTATTCCAAGGCGGTCTCTCATCCAAGTACTAACCAGGCCCAAACCTGCTAAGATTCAGAGATTGGGCATTGACTCTTTTTTTTTTTTGCAAGATTATTATATACTTAGTGAAAAATTTCCAAAAAGCTTGAAGCACCTGGTATTCCCAGGCGGTCTCTGATCCAAGTACTAACCTGACCTAAACCTGCTAAGATTCAGAGATTGGGCATTGACTTTTTTTTTTTTTTTTTGCAAGATTATTATATACTTAGTGAAAAATTTCCAAAAAGCTTAAAGCACCTGGTATTCCCAGGCGGTATCTGATCCAAGTATTAACCAGACCTAAACCTGCTAAGATTCAGAGATTGGGCATTGACTCTTTTTTTTTTTTTTTGCAAGATTATTACATACTTAGTGAAAAATTTCCAAAAAGCTTAAAGCACCTGCTATTCCAAGGCAGTCTCCAATCCAAGTACTAACCAGGCCCAAACCTGCTAATATTCAGAGATCGGGCAATGACACTATTTTATTTTCTTTGGCAAGATTATTATATAATTACTGAAAAATTTCCAAAAAGCTTAAAGCACCTGGTATTCCCAGGCGGTCTCTGATCCAAGTACTAACCAGACCTAAACCTGCCAAGATTCAGAGATTGGGCATTGACTCTTTTTATTTATTTTTTTTGCAAGATTACTATATACTTAGTGAAAAATTTCCAAAAAGCTTAAAGCACCTGGTATTCCCAGGCGGTCTCTGATCTAAGCACTAACGAGACCTAAACCTGCTAAGATTCAGAGATCGGGCATTGACTCTTTTTTTTTTGCAAGACTATTTTATACTTAGTGAAAAATTTCCAAAAAGCTTAAAGCACCTGGTATTCCCAGGCGGTCTCTCATCCAAGTACCAACCAGACCTAAACCTGCTAAGATTCAGAGATTGGGCATTGACTCTTTTTATTTTTATTTTTTTCAAGATTACTATATACTTAGTGAAAAATTTCCAAAAAGCTTAAAGCACCTGCTATTCCCAGGCGGTCTCTGATCTAAGTACTAACGAGACCTAAACCTGCTAAGATTCAGAGATCGGCATTGACTCTTTTTTTTTTTGCAAGATTATTATATACTTAGTGAAAAAATTCCAAAAAGCTTAAAGCACCTTGCTATTCCCAGGCGGTCTCTGATCCAAGTACTAACCTGACCTAAACCTGCTAAGATTCAGAGATTGGGCATTGACTTTTTTTTTTTTTTTTTTTGCAAGATTATTATATACTTAGTGAAAAATTTCCAAAAAGCTTAAAGCACCTGGTATTCCCAGGCGGTATCTGATCCAAGTATTAACCAGACCTAAACCTGCTAAAATTCAGAGATTGGGCATTGACTCTTTTTTTTTTTTTTTTTGCAAGATTATTACATACTTAGTGAAAAATTTCCAAAAAGCTTAAAGCACCTGCTATTCCAAGGCAGTCTCCAATCCAAGTACTAACCAGGCCCAAACCTGCTAATATTCAGAGATCGGGCAATGACACTATTTTATTTTCTTTGGCAAGATTATTATATAATTACTGAAAAATTTCCAAAAAGCTTAAAGCACCTGGTATTCCCAGGCGGTCTCTGATCCAAGTACTAACCAGACCTAAACCTGCTAAGATTCAGAGATTGGGCATTGACTCTTTTTTTTTTTTTTTTGCAAGATTATTACATACTTAGTGAAAAATTTCCAAAAAGCTTAAAGCACCTGCTATTCCAAGGCAGTCTCCAATCCAAGTACTAACCAGGCCCAAACCTGCTAATATTCAGAGATCGGGCAATGACACTATTTTATTTTCTTTGGCAAGATTATTATATAATTACTGAAAAATTTCCAAAAAGCTTAAAGCACCTGGTATTCCCAGGCGGTCTCTGATCCAAGTACTAACCAGACCTAAACCTGCCAAGATTCAGAGATTGGGCATTGACTCTTTTTATTTATTTTTTTTGCAAGATTACTATATACTTAGTGAAAAATTTCCAAAAAGCTTAAAGCACCTGGTATTCCCAGGCGGTCTCTGATCTAAGCACTAACGAGACCTAAACCTGCTAAGATTCAGAGATCGGGCATTGACTCTTTTTTTTTTGCAAGACTATTTTATACTTAGTGAAAAATTTCCAAAAAGCTTAAAGCACCTGGTATTCCCAGGCGGTCTCTCATCCAAGTACCAACCAGACCTAAACCTGCTAAGATTCAGAGATTGGGCATTGACTCTTTTTATTTTTATTTTTTTCAAGATTACTATATACTTAGTGAAAAATTTCCAAAAAGCTTAAAGCACCTGGTATTCCCAGGCGGTCTCTGATCTAAGTACTAACGAGACCTAAACCTGCTAAGATTCAGAGATCGGCATTGACTCTTTTTTTTTTTGCAAGATTATTATATACTTAGTGAAAAAATTCCAAAAAGCTTAAAGCACCTTGCTATTCCAAGGCGGTCTCCCATCCAAGTACTAACCAGGCCCAAACCTGCTAATTTTCAGAGATCGGGCATTGACTAAATTTTTTTTAATTTTTTTGCAAAATTATTCAATACTTAGTGAAAAATTTCCAAAAAGCTTACAGCACCTGGTATTCCCAGGCGGTCTCCCATCAAAGTACTAACCAGGCTCAACCCTGCTTAGCTTCCGAGATCAGACGAGATCAGGCATAGCCAGGTTGGTATGGCCGTAAGCGAAGGTTGCTGCAAAGAGAGGGCTATTTAAAGATCAGCCATTCTAATCGCCAGTACATTATATAAGTAGGAAAGAAAACCCAAAAGCTTAAAGCACCTGGTATTCCCAGGCGGTCTCTCATCCAAGTACTAACCAGACGTAAACCTGCTAAGACTCAGAGATTGGGCATTGACTCTTTTTTTTTTTTTTTTGCAAGATAATTATATACTTAGTGAAAAATTTCCAAAAAGCTTAAAGCACCTGGTATTCCCAGGCGGTCTCTGATCCAAGTACTAACCAGACCTAAACCTGCTAAGATTCAGAGATCGGGCATTGACTCTTTTTTTTTTTTGCAAGATTATTACATACTTAGTGAAAAATTTTCAAAAAGCTTAAAGCACCTTGCTATTCCAAGGCGGTCTCTCATCCAAGTACTAACCAGACCTAAACCTGCTAAGATTCAGAGATTGGGCATTGACTCTTTTTTTTTTTTTTTTTTTGCAAGATTATTACAGACTTCGTGAAAAATTTCCAAAAAGCTTAAAGCACCTGCTATTCCAAGACAGTCTTCCATCAAAGTACTAACCAGGCCCAAACCTGCTAATATTCAGAGATTGGGCATTGACTCTTTTTTTTTTTTTTTTTGCAAGATTATTACAGACTTCGTGAAAAATTTCCAAAAAGCTTAAAGCACCTGCTATTCCAAGGCAGTCTCCAATCCAAGTACTAACCAGGCCCAAACCTGCTAATATTCAGAGATCGGGCAATGACACTATTTTTTTTTCTTTGGCAAGATTATTATATAATTACTGAAAAATTTCCAAAAAGCTTAAAGCACCTGGTATTCCCAGGCGGTCTCTGATCCAAGTACTAACCAGACCTAAACCTGCTAAGATTCAGAGATCGGGCATTGACTCTTTTTTTTTTTTGCAAGATTATTATATACTTAGTGAAAAATTTCCAATAAGCCTAAAGCACCTGGAATTCCCAGGCGGTCTCTGATCCAAGTACTAACCAGACCTAAACCTGCTAAGATTCAGAGATTGGGCATTGACTATTTATTTTTTTATTTTTTTGCAAGATTATTACATACTTCGTGAAAAATTTCCAAAAAGCTTAAAGCACCTGCTATTCCAAGGCAGTCTTCCATCCAAGTACTAACCAGGCCCAAACCTGCTAATATTCAGAGATTGGCCATTGACTCTTTTTTTTTTTTGCAAGATTATTATATACTTAGTGAAAATTTTCCAAAAAGCTTAAACCACCTTGCTATTCCAAGGCGGTCTCCCATCCAAGTACTAACCAGGCCCAAACCTGCTAATATTCAGAGATCGGGCAATGACACTATTTTTTTTTCTTTGGCAAGATTATTATATAATTACTGAAAAATTTCCAAAAAGCTTAAAGCACCTGGTATTCCCAGGCGGTCTCTCATCCAAGTACCAACCAGACCTAAACCTGCTAAGATTCAGAGATTGGGCATTGACTCTTTTTTTTTGTTGCAAGATTATTATATACTTAGTGAAAAATTTCCAAAAAGCTTAAAGCACCTGGTATTCCCAGGCGGTCTCTGATCCAAGTACTAACCAGACCTAAACCTGCTAAGATTCAGAGATCGGGCATTGACTAAATTTTTTTTAATTTTTTTGCAAAATTATTCAATACTTAGTGAAAAATTTCCAAAAAGCTTACAGCACCTGGTACTCCCAGGCGGTCTCCCATCCAAGTACTAACCAGGCCCAAACCTGCTTAGCTTCCGAGATCAGACGAAATCAGGCATAGCCAGGTTGGTATGGCCGTAAGCGAAGTTTGCTGCAAAGAGAGGGCTATTTAAAGATCAGCCATTCTAATCGCCAGTACATTATATAAGTAGGAAAGAAAACCCAAAAGCTTAAAGCACCTGGTATTCCCAGGCGGTCTCTCATCCAAGTACTAACCAGACGTAAACCTGCTAAGACTCAGAGATTGGGCATTGACTCTTTTTTTTTTTTTTTGCAAGATAATTATATACTTAGTGAAAAATTTCCAAAAAGCTTAAAGCACCTGGTATTCCCAGGCGGTCTCTGATCCAAGTACTAACCAGACCTAAACCTGCTAAGATTCAGAGATCGGGCATTGACTCTTTTTTTTTTTTTGCAAGATTATTATATACTTAGTGAAAAATTTCCAAAAAGTTTAAAGCACCTTGCTATTCCAAGGCGGTCTCTCATCCAAGTACTAACCAGACCTAAACCTGCTAAGATTCAGAGATTGGGCATTGACTCTTTTTTTTTTTTTTTTTTTGCAAGATTATTACAGACTTCGTGAAAAATTTCCAAAAAGCTTAAAGCACCTGCTATTCCAAGACAGTCTTCCATCCAAGTACTAACCAGGCCCAAACCTGCTAAGATTCAGAGATCGGGCATTGACTCTTTTTTTTTTTTGCAAGATTATTATATACTTAGTGAAAAATTTCCAATAAGCCTAAAGCACCTGGAATTCCCAGGCGGTCTCTGATCCAAGTACTAACCAGACCTAAACCTGCTAAGATTCAGAGATCGGGCATTGACTCTTTTTTTTTGTTGCAAGATTATTATATACTTAGTGAAAAATTTCCAAAAAGCTTAAAGCACCTTGCTATTCCAAGGCGGTCTCTCATCCAAGTACTAACCAGACCTAAACCTGCTAAGATTCAGAGATTGGGCATTGACTATTTATTTTTTTATTTTTTTGCAAGATTATTACATCCTTCGTGAAAAATTTCCAAAAAGCTTAAAGCACCTGCTATTCCAAGGCAGTCTTCCATCCAAGTACTAACCAGGCCCAAACCTGCTAAGATTCAGAGATTGGGCATTGACTCTTTTTTTTTTTTTTTGCAAGATTATTATATACTTAGTGAAAAATTTCCAAAAAGCTTAAAGCACCTTGCTATTCCAAGGCGGTCTCTCATCAAAGTACTAACCAGACCTAAACCTGCTAAGATTCAGAGATTGGGCATTGACTCTTTTTTTTTTTTTTGCAAGATTATTACATACTTAGTGAAAAATTTCCAAAAAGCTTAAAGCACCTGCTATTCCAAGGCAGTCTTCCATCCAAGTACTAACCAGGCCCAAACCTGCTAAGATTCAGAGATTGGGCATTGACTCTTTTTTTTTTTTTTTGCAAGATTATTATATACTTAGTGAAAAATTTCCAAAAAGCTTAAAGCACCTTGCTATTCCAAGGCGGTCTCTCATCAAAGTACTAACCAGACCTAAACCTGCTAAGATTCAGAGATTGGGCATTGACTCTTTTTTTTTTTTTTTGCAAGATTATTATATAATTAGTGCAACATTTCCAAAAAGCTTACAGCACCTGGTATTCCCAGGCGGTCTCCCATCCAAGTACTAACCAGGCCCAAACCTGCTTAGCTTCCGAGATCAGACGAGATCGGGCATAGCCAGGTTGGTATGGCCGTAAGCAAAAACTGCTGCAAAGAGAGGGCTATTTAAAGATCAGCCACTCTAATCTCCAGTACATTATATAAGTAGGGAAGAAAACCCAAAAGCTTACAGCACCTGGAATTATTCCCAGGCAGTCTACCATCCAAGTAGTAACCAGTACCAAACATGCTAAGATTCGGAGATAGGCATTGACTCTTTTTTTTTTTTTTTGCAAGATTATTATATAATTAGTGAAACATTTCCAAAAAGCTTACAGCACCTGGTATTCCCAGGCGGTCTCCCATCCAAGTACTAACCAGGCCCAAACCTGCTTAGCTTCCGAGATCAGACGAGATCGGGCATAGCCAGGTTGGTATGGCCGTAAGCGAAAACTGCTGCAAAGAGAGGGCTATTTAAAGATCAGCCACTCTAATCTCCAGTACATTATATAAGTAGGGAAGAAAACCCAAAAGCTTACAGCACCTGGAATTATTCCCAGGCAGTCTACCATCCAAGTAGTAACCAGTACCAAACATGCTAAGATTCGGAGATCGGGCATTGACTCTTTTTTTTTTTTTTTGCAAGATTATTATATAATTAGTGAAACATTTCCAAAAAGCTTACAGCACCTGGTATTCCCAGGCGGTCTCCCATCCAAGTACTAACCAGGCCCAAACCTGCTTAGCTTCCGAGATCAGACGAGATCGGGCATAGCCAGGTTGGTATGGCCGTAAGCGAAAACAGCTGCAAAGAGAGGGCTATTTAAAGATCAGCCACTCTAATCTCCAGTACATTATATAAGTAGGGAAGAAAACCCAAAAGCTTACAGCACCTGGAATTATTCCCAGGCAGTCTACCATCCAAGTAGTAACCAGTACCAAACATGCTAAGATTCGGAGATCGGGCATTGACTCTTTTTTTTTTTTTTTGCAAGATTATTATATAATTAGTGAAACATTTCCAAAAAGCTTACAGCACCTGGTATTCCCAGGCGGTCTCCCATCCAAGTACTAACCAGGCCCAAACCTGCTTAGCTTCCGAGATCAGACGAGATCGGGCATAGCCAGGTTGGTATGGCCGTAAGCAAAAACTGCTGCAAAGAGAGGGCTATTTAAAGATCAGCCACTCTAATCTCCAGTACATTATATAAGTAGGGAAGAAAACCCAAAAGCTTACAGCACCTGGAATTATTCCCAGGCAGTCTACCATCCAAGTAGTAACCAGTACCAAACATGCTAAGATTCGGAGATCGGGTATTGACTCTTTTTTTTTTTTTTTTTTGCAAGATTATTATATAATTAGTGAAACATTTCCAAAAAGCTTACAGCACCTGGTATTCCCAGGCGGTCTCCCATCCAAGTACTAACCAGGCCCAAACCTGCTTAGCTTCCGAGATCAGACGAGATCGGGCATAGCCAGGTTGGTATGGCCGTAAGCGACAACTGCTGCAAAGAGAGGGCTATTTAAAGATCAGCCACTCTAATCTCCAGTACATTATATAAGTAGGGAAGAAAACCCAAAAGCTTACAGCACCTGGAATTATTCCCAGGCAGTCTACCATCCAAGTAGTAACCAGTACCACACATGCTAAGATTCGGAGATCGGGCATTGACTCTTTTTTTTTTTTTTTTTTGCAAGATTATTATATAATTAGTGAAACATTTCCAAAAAGCTTACAGCACCTGGTATTCCCAGGCGGTCTCCCATCCAAGTACTAACCAGGCCCAAACCTGCTTAGCTTCCGAGATCAGACGAGATCGGGCATTTTTTTTTTTTTTTTTTTTTTATTAAAATTTTTTTCAGTACAAAAAGAAAAAATACATAAAATATTTCAAAATTTTAAATCATTCTTGTTATAGAAACCTCTCTTTCATAAAATAAATGCAGACATTCATTTAAGGTTACATTAAAGTTTCTAAGCAAACATAATCCTTTTCGACTGAAGAAAAACTACAAATTAATTTCCAGTCCATTCAGTGTTTTCAAAACATAAGGATTGTTGTTTAGAATGAGTTTATCAAATACATAAATTGTACCTTCTGCTTTAAAATAACTTTCTAGTGTTCGTATATAATCTTCCAGTTTTTTCTTAAAATAAATCCATAATCCCAGTTTTTTGTTTTTGTCTCTTGCTATATTTCTCCTACACCATATAGCATATCTAGCTACAATTAAAAACAAATTTATCACATTTTGATTATCAGATTTCTCATTCATTCCAAATAAAAATATACAATTCCAACTCTCTTCATCTTCTATTACATCCATTTTATCTCCTAACAAACTCTTAATCACATTTTTCATTTTGTCTCTGAAAATGATCAGTTCTTTACATGATAAAAACATATGCAAAATTCCTTCATTTTTTTCACAACAGACTTTACACAATGCATCCCCAGTCATTCCACATTTATACAACTTCTCTTCAGAAAAAAATTATATTATGCCTTATATAAAAATCCAGGTTCTCCATTTTAACATCAATATGCCATTTTCTCAAATTTCTCCACAGAACTTCTTCCTCAAGGTCTATAAAAACTTTTTTCCAAAATGTATTCCCAGCTGGTTTCTTAAAAACACTATTTCTAAACAAAACATAAAAAGTCCTAAGATGACTCACATGAAAAGGCTCCTTTTCTCCTTTTGCTTTTAAGAAAACCTTCATTTTATCATCTTCACTGTCTTGTCCTTGTTTTTCTATGTTTACTAACCATTCCTTTGGAATTGCCTCTTTTATTTTATCATATTGCTTTTTTAAAACATTCTTATTAACATAATTTTCATTATTTTTCACTTCATCATAAATTGCTTGCAAAGGTAAAAAACCTTCCCTCACTTCATACAAAATATCCCTTATTGTTTTAAATCCAGCATTAATCCAATGTTTAAAAAATAATTATTTTCCTCTATATACAATATTCTCATTCAGAAACAATGGCTGCGTTAAAAACTCCAATCTCCTTATAGGTTTAATACATACATTGGGTAAAAATTCTGTCCAAGCTTCTAAAACTTCTTTATAAAAAAAACTCCGGTATTCCTGTTATCATTGTAGGTTTTAATTTCATCCACAGAATATCAGTTCCTATTTTCATATGTCTGCATTTATTTAAAAACATTCTCATAAGAATTTTCCATTCAGCCTTATTCTCTTCATTTAAAAATGTTTTCACCGTTTTGACTCTAAAGCTCTTTTTTTTTAAATTCTGGATCTTGCAGCCCTAACCCACCTTCTTCTATGGCCCCTATTAATGTATTATAAGAAATCCTTGATGGCTTAGAGCCCCAGAGAAAATTTAAAACATCTTTTTTTAATCTTTTACTAATTCCCATAGGCATGGGTATCACACCCAAAACATACCACATTTTTGCCATCATTAATGCATTTATAACCAAAACCTTCCCTCTTAAAGTTAATTCCCTTTGTTTCCAATAATTTAACACTCTTTCCATTTCACCCACCACTTCATCCCACATCAAATCTCTCACCATTTTCTCATTTTTCCCAATCCTCACACCCAAAATCTTCAAACTCTCTTCTTCTTTAAAAGGATAAAATTTTTGAATTTTTTCAATTTTTCCTATACTCATAATAACCGTTTTTTGTTGATTTATCTTAGCTCCAGAACCTTTACAGTATTTTTCTATTATGTCCATTGCTTTAACTACACTAGCCACATCTTGCACTATTATAGTCGTATCATCCGCATATTGATATACTTTCTGCAACTCTCTATTTTCTTCTGTGTTTATTCCTCTAATTTCTTTCTCTTCCGTTATTGCCAACCCTAATGCCTCTGCCACTAAACTGTACAGCAAAGCTGATAATGGACAACCTTGTCTAATAGATCTAGTTAATTTAAAGGTCTCTGTTAAAAATCCATTGCACTTTACTTGACTTTTGGAATCTTTATATAAAATCTTCAACCACTTAATAAAATTTTCACCAAAACCAAACTGTTGTAAAATTCTAAACAAATACTCATGTTCGACACGATCAAAAGCCTTTTCTAAATCAAGACTTATTACATATCCACTTTTTTTTTCAGAGATCATGTAACTTACAACATCTCTTATACTACTAATAGTATCTGTAATATCTCTTCCTGGTATTGCATATGCCTGGTTTGTTCGTATTATATTTGGTAAAATTTTCTTCAATCTGTTAGCTAAAATCTTTGATAATATTTTAAAATCTGTATTTAACATAGTTATTGGTCTATAATTTTTTAGATCTGCAATGTCCCCTTTTCTTTTATAAATTAATTTTACTAATCCTATCCCCATAAAATAACTGGTTTCTTCCTTTTTAAAAATTTCATCATACACATCTTTTAAAATTGGTGTCATTACATTTCTAAAAACCTTATAAAATTCACTTGGAAGACCATCTTTTCCTGGACTTTTACCATTATTTAACTGCATGATTGCTTCATCTATTTCTTCTTTTTCAATTCCCCTTTCACATAAATTTTTATCACCATTATCTTTCTTTATTTTAATTTTCCCTACCAAAAATTCAATTTCTTCTCTACCCACTCCTTCCCTTTTAAACAAATTTTCATAATAATCTTTTATTTCTTTTAAAACTTCTTCTTTTTCTTTTACCTTTCCTCCTCCTTTTCCTATTAATTCTTTAATCATTCCTGCTCTCTGTCTGTTTTTTTCCATATTAAAAAAGAACCTTGTACATTTTTCACCTTCCACTAAGTATTTTGCTTTACTTCTTATCATTGCTCCTTTATATTTTTTTTCTTCTATATCCTTTATTTTTTCCTCCAACATTACGGTTTTCTGTAAATTGACAACCTCTTTACTCAGCTCATCTCTTAATTCTATTCTTATTTCTTTTTCTTTTCTTTTTTTAATTTTCTGTATTATTTTACTATGTTCTCTTGCACATTTTCCAATGTCATATTTTAAATTATCCCACCAAAATCTTTTTTCATCCTTATACATCTGATTTCCTTTTTCCTTCTTTATTAATACCTCTATTTGTTCCTTAAAATTCTCATCTTTTAAAATCTCAGTGTTTAACATCCATATTCCAGGCCCTCTTTTAAAATCATTCATATCAACTTGTATACATACAACTTTATGATCACTTAACATTGTTTCCTTATAATATATAGTATCTATTAACTTCAACATTTCCCTATAACTAATCAAGAAATCTATTCTACTTCGGCATATAAAATTCTTCACCACCTGTTGCCTTGAGAATTCTCGTATCCCCTCGTTTCTTTCTCTCCATACATCCACTAAGTTATTTTCTTCCATTAGACTTTTTAATTCCTTCCTTCCACTATCAGATTTAAAAACCATCCCATCTGCAATATCCATCTTGCTAAACGTAGTGTTAAAATCCCCCATAATTAAAATGTTCTCCCATTTCACAATAATATCTTTTAGTTTCTTAAAAAATAACACCTTTTCTTTTTCTACCACAGGTGCATGAATATTACACAGAATTATACTTGTCTCTCCCTCCATCATTTTCACTATCAAACACTTTCCTTGCATATCATCATAAACCACTTGTGCTTTTTCACACACACCCTTTTTAATTAAAAATGCTACTCCCCTACCTAGCCTCCCATCACCATTACTATAAAATATATCACCTTTCCATTTTTTTATAAAACTTTCCATTAATTCATCCCTCCAATTTGTTTCTTGAACCACTAAAACATTTGATCTACTACACAAAAGTTTCAACTTTTCAAATTTCCCTTTTTCTAGTAACCCTCTTACATTAAGTGTTGCAATTTTCAAAAACATAATACATAGCAAAGTACATATTATTCTAAACATTCATCAACTTTTCCCAACTGCATTAATACCTCAAAACTATTCTCACCATAGTCTCTTATTTTAAATACTTTCTCTTTCAGTTCTTTTTTTTTAATTATATGTCTCTTTTGTACATTCTCTAAATTTGGTTTTACCTTTAGTTGTCTTCTTCTTGTTATTGTAACCTTTTCCCAGTCATTTTTGTTGTCTTCTTTTCTTCCTTGCGTTGCTTTCTCTATCATTTGCATTTCCTGCCTTTCCTTTTCCTCCTCTCTTGTTTGTTTCAAGATTTCCGTTTGTATTCCATGTCCTTCTTCCTCTTGCTCTCTTTCTATTTCACAGTACTTCTGTTCCTCCTCTGCATCTTCTCCTATTTGATTCTCTTCTTCTTCCTCAGTCTGTTCTGTTTGTTCATCCTCCTTTTCGTCGTCCACATCCTGTGATTTCTCCATTTCATCTACTTGCTCATATTCTTTATCTGTTTCAGTATCCTCTTCAATCCAGCATTCACATTTCACCAGTACTTTACGACACTCCGGGCATCTTACAGCATCACATTCCCTTGAAAAATGTCCCTTTTCACCACAATCTCGACAGCTAAAGTCTGGACAGTCCTTCAAAATGTGTCCCGGTTTCTTACACAATCTACAGATCTTCATTTGACGATCATGTATGATCCTAAAATATTGCACTCCCTCTGCAGTATCAAATCTCGTGCTGTAAGGCAGTGATAACACCTCCTTAGGGAATTTTACACGGACATATCTTGTTCCATCTGTGATTGTAGTGTCTGGATAGTACCTTCTTCTTATTGCAGATGTAACTTTAACTCCCCATGTTCTCAATTTTGCCGTTATTTCTTCATCCGTTACATAAGCTGGTAAGTGCATGAATGAAACAACACACTCTCTCTCTTGAAGATTCCTCACTTCACACACAATTCCTTTTACTGTTAGTCCATCCTTTAAAACTTCACATGCTTCTTCATCCGTTACTGTTACCTCATACTCATTATTTAATCTTGGTCTTACCGCTAACACTTTACTCAGTCCAACTTTTTCAATCAACGCTTTTATCACATCCTCCACCCTTCGATCTCTTACTTCTGTAGTATTAACAATTACTGTTGCCTCCTTTGAGTAATACTTTTGTTGTTCATTGTCTTTCAACTCATTCCTTTGTCTTCTCACCTCACTTGTCTCTGTTGATTTTCTTTGCTTTATTCTTTCTCCAGTATCTTTTTGAAGTTCTTTACTGTTGCTTTTTTCCTCAGCCATTTCTTTGCCATCGCCATGTTGTTCCTCCATAATCAAACTTTTAAGAGCTTTAAAGCTCCTTTGGCCCTAAGCAGTAAATTCTGCTCAGGGCCCTAAAAAATAAAGTAATAAAACAAACCAAGAAAAAAAATATTATATTTAACTAAATCCAATATAATATAAAACAAACCAAAACAAACACATGGGAGAGCCTTTCTCTCCCTACTGCCACCTCTTACTTCCTGGAATGTACCAACAATCACAGGTGCTCAGGTTGGTATGGCCGTAAGCGAAGGTTGCTGCAAAGAGAGGGCTATTTAAAGATCAGCCATTCTAATCGCCAGTACATTATATAAGTAGGAAAGAAAACCCAAAAGCTTAAAGCACCTGGTATTCCCAGGCGGTCTCTCATCCAAGTACTAACCAGACCTAAACCTGCTAAGATTCAGAGATTGGGCATTGACTCTTTTTTTTTTTTTTGCAAGATTATTATATACTTAGTGAAAAATTTCCAAAAAGCTTAAAGCACCTGGTATTCCCAAGCGGTCTCTGATCCAAGTATTAACCAGACCTAAACCTGCTAAGATTCAGAGATTGGGCATTGACTCTTTTTTTTTTTTTTTGCAAGATTATTACATACTTAGTGAAAAATTTCCAAAAAGCTTAAAGCACCTGCTATTCCAAGGCAGTCTCCAATCCAAGTACTAACCAGGCCCAAACCTGCTAATATTCAGAGATTGGGCATTGACTCTTTTTTTTTTTTTTTTTTGCAAGATTATTATATACTTAGTGAAAAATTTCCAAAAAACTTAAAGCACCTTGCTATTCCAAGGCGGTCTCTCATCCAAGTACTAACCAGGCCCAAACCTGCTAAGATTCAGAGATTGGGCATTGACTCTTTTTTTTTTTTTGCAAGATTATTATATACTTAGTGAAAAATTTCCAAAAAGCTTGAAGCACCTGGTATTCCCAGGCGGTCTCTGATCCAAGTACTAACCTGACCTAAACCTGCTAAGATTCAGAGATTGGGCATTGACTTTTTTTTTTGCAAGATTATTATATACTTAGTGAAAAATTTCCAAAAAGCTTAAAGCACCTGGTATTCCCAGGCGGTATCTGATCCAAGTATTAACCAGACCTAAACCTGCTAAGATTCAGAGATTGGGCATTGACTCTTTTTTTTTTTTTTTGCAAGATTATTACATACTTAGTGAAAAATTTCCAAAAAGCTTAAAGCACCTGCTATTCCAAGGCAGTCTCCAATCCAAGTACTAACCAGGCCCAAACCTGCTAATATTCAGAGATCGGGCAATGACACTATTTTATTTTCTTTGGCAAGATTATTATATAATTACTGAAAAATTTCCAAAAAGCTTAAAGCACCTGGTATTCCCAGGCGGTCTCTGATCCAAGTACTAACCAGACCTAAACCTGCCAAGATTCAGAGATTGGGCATTGACTCTTTTTATTTATTTTTTTTGCAAGATTACTATATACTTAGTGAAAAATTTCCAAAAAGCTTAAAGCACCTGGTATTCCCAGGCGGTCTCTGATCTAAGTACTAACGAGACCTAAACCTGCTAAGATTCAGAGATCGGGCATTGACTCTTTTTTTTTTGCAAGACTATTATATACTTAGTGAAAAATTTCCAAAAAGCTTAAAGCACCTGGTATTCCCAGGCGGTCTCTCATCCAAGTACCAACCAGACCTAAACCTGCTAAGATTCAGAGATTGGGCATTGACTCTTTTTATTTTTATTTTTTTCAAGATTACTATATACTTAGTGAAAAATTTCCAAAAAGCTTAAAGCACCTGGTATTCCCAGGCGGTCTCTGATCTAAGTACTAACGAGACCTAAACCTGCTAAGATTCAGAGATCGGCATTGACTCTTTTTTTTTTGCAAGATTATTATATACTTAGTGAAAAATTTCCAAAAAGCTTAAAGCACCTTGCTATTCCAAGGCGGTCTCCCATCCAAGTACTAACCAGGCCCAAACCTGCTAATTTTCAGAGATCGGGCATTGACTAAATTTTTTTTAATTTTTTTGCAAAATTATTCAATACTTAGTGAAAAATTTCCAAAAAGCTTACAGCACCTGGTACTCCCAGGCGGTCTCCCATCCAAGTACTAACCAGGCCCAAACCTGCTTAGCTTCCGAGATCAGACGAAATCAGGCATAGCCAGGTTGGTATGGCCGTAAGCGAAGTTTGCTGCAAAGAGAGGGCTATTTAAAGATCAGCCATTCTAATCGCCAGTACATTATATAAGTAGGGAAGAAAACCCAAAAGCTTACAGCACCTAGTATTCCCAGGCGGTCTCCCATCCAAGTACTAACCAGGCCCAACCCTGCTTAGCTTCCGAGATCAGACGAGATCAGGCATAGCCAGGTTGGTATGGCTGTAAGCGAAGGTTGCTGCAAAGAGAGGGCTATTTAAAGATCAGCCATTCTAATCGCCAGTACATTATATAAGTAGGAAAGAAAACCCAAAAGCTTAAAGCACCTGGTATTCCCAGGCGGTCTCTCATCCAAGTACTAACCAGACGTAAACCTGCTAAGACTCAGAGATTGGGCATTGACTCTTTTTTTTTTTTTTTTGCAAGATAATTATATACTTAGTGAAAAATTTCCAAAAAGCTTAAAGCACCTGGTATTCCCAGGCGGTCTCTGATCCAAGTACTAACCAGACCTAAACCTGCTAAGATTCAGAGATCGGGCATTGACTCTTTTTTTTTTTTGCAAGATTATTACATACTTAGTGAAAAATTTTCAAAAAGCTTAAAGCACCTTGCTATTCCAAGGCGGTCTCTCATCCAAGTACTAACCAGACCTAAACCTGCTAAGATTCAGAGATTGGGCATTGACTCTTTTTTTTTTTTTTTTTTTTGCAAGATTATTACAGACTTCGTGAAAAATTTCCAAAAAGCTTAAAGCACCTGCTATTCCAAGACAGTCTTCCATCAAAGTACTAACCAGGCCCAAACCTGCTAATATTCAGAGATTGGGCATTGACTCTTTTTTTTTTTTTTTTTGCAAGATTATTACAGACTTCGTGAAAAATTTCCAAAAAGCTTAAAGCACCTGCTATTCCAAGGCAGTCTCCAATCCAAGTACTAACCAGGCCCAAACCTGCTAAGATTCAGAGATTGGGCATTGACTCTTTTTTTTTTTTTTTGCAAGATTATTATATACTTAGTGAAAAATTTCCAAAAAGCTTAAAGCACCTTGCTATTCCAAGGCGGTCTCTCATCAAAGTACTAACCAGACCTAAACCTGCTAAGATTCAGAGATTGGGCATTAACTCTTTTTTTTTTTTTTTGCAAGATTATTACATACTTAGTGAAAAATTTCCAAAAAGCTTAAAGCACCTGCTATTCCAAGGCAGTCTCCAATCCAAGTACTAACCAGGCCCAAACCTGCTAATATTCAGAGATTGGCCATTGACTCTTTTTTTTTTTTGCAAGATTATTATATACTTAGTGAAACTTTTCCAAAAAGCTTAAACCACCTTGCTATTCCAAGGCGGTCTCCCATCCAAGTACTAACCAGGCCCAAACCTGCTAATATTCAGAGATCGGGCAATGACACTATTTTTTTTTCTTTGGCAAGATTATTATATAATTACTGAAAAATTTCCAAAAAGCTTAAAGCACCTGGTATTCCCAGGCGGTCTCTCATCCAAGTACCAACCAGACCTAAACCTGCTAAGATTCAGAGATTGGGCATTGACTCTTTTTTTTTGTTGCAAGATTATTATATACTTAGTGAAAAATTTCCAAAAAGCTTAAACCACCTTGCTATTCCAAGGCGGTCTCCCATCCAAGTACTAACCAGGCCCAAACCTGCTAATATTCAGAGATCGGGCAATGACACTATTTTTTTTTCTTTGGCAAGATTATTATATAATTACTGAAAAATTTCCAAAAAGCTTAAAGCACCTGGTATTCCCAGGCGGTCTCTCATCCAAGTACCAACCAGACCTAAACCTGCTAAGATTCAGAGATTGGGCATTGACTCTTTTTTTTTGTTGCAAGATTATTATATACTTAGTGAAAAATTTCCAAAAAGCTTGAAGCACCTGGTATTCCCAGGCGGTCTCTGATCCAAGTACTAACCAGACCTAAACCTGATAAGATTCAGAGATTGGGCATTGACTCTTTTTTTTTTTTTTTGCAAGATTATTACATACTTAGTGAAAAATTTCCAAAAAGCTTAAAGCACCTGCTATTCCAAGGCAGTCTCCAATCCAAGTACTAACCAGGCCCAAACCTGCTAATATTCAGAGATCGGGCAATGACACTATTTTATTTTCTTTGGCAAGATTATTATATAATTACTGAAAAATTTCCAAAAAGCTTAAAGCACCTGGTATTCCCAGGCGGTCTCTGATCCAAGTACTAACCAGACCTAAACCTGCCAAGATTCAGAGATTGGGCATTGACTCTTTTTATTTATTTTTTTTGCAAGATTACTATATACTTAGTGAAAAATTTCCAAAAAGCTTAAAGCACCTGGTATTCCCAGGCGGTCTCTGATCTAAGTACTAACGAGACCTAAACCTGCTAAGATTCAGAGATCGGGCATTGACTCTTTTTTTTTTGCAAGACTATTATATACTTAGTGAAAAATTTCCAAAAAGCTTAAAGCACCTGGTATTCCCAGGCGGTCTCTCATCCAAGTACCAACCAGAACTAAACCTGCTAAGATTCAGAGATTGGGCATTGACTCTTTTTATTTTTATTTTTTTCAAGATTACTATATACTTAGTGAAAAATTTCCAAAAAGCTTAAAGCACCTGGTATTCCCAGGCGGTCTCTGATCTAAGTACTAACGAGACCTAAACCTGCTAAGATTCAGAGATCGGCATTGACTCTTTTTTTTTTGCAAGATTATTATATACTTAGTGAAAACTTTCCAAAAAGCTTAAAGCACCTTGCTATTCCAAGGCGGTCTCCCATCCAAGTACTAACCAGGCCCAAACCTGCTAATTTTCAGAGATCGGGCATTGACTAAATTTTTTTTAATTTTTTTGCAAAATTATTCAATACTTAGTGAAAAATTTCCAAAAAGCTTACAGCACCTGGTACTCCCAGGCGGTCTCCCATCCAAGTACTAACCAGGCCCAAACCTGCTTAGCTTCCGAGATCAGACGAAATCAGCATAGCCAGGTTGGTATGGCCGTAAGCGAAGTTTGCTGCAAAGAGAGGGCTATTTAAAGATCAGCCATTCTAATCGCCAGTACATTATATAAGTAGGGAAGAAAACCCAAAAGCTTACAGCACCTAGTATTCCCAGGCGGTCTCCCATCCAAGTACTAACCAGGCCCAACCCTGCTTAGCTTCCGAGATCAGACGAGATCAGGCATAGCCAGGTTGGTATGGCTGTAAGCGAAGGTTGCTGCAAAGAGAGGGCTATTTAAAGATCAGCCATTCTAATCGCCAGTACATTATATAAGTAGGGAAGAAAACCCAAAAGCTTACAGCACCTGGAATTATTCCCAGGCAGTCTACCATCCAAGTAGTAACCAGTACCAAACATGCTAAGATTCGGAGATCGGGCATTGACTCTTTTTTTTTTTTTTTTTTTGCAAGATTATTATATAATTAGTGAAACATTTCCAAAAAGCTTAAAGCACCTGGTATTCCCAGGCGGTCTCTGATCCAAGTACTAACCAGACCTAAACCTGCTAAGATTCAGAGATCGGGCATTGACTCTTTTTTTTTTTTGCAAGATTATTACATACTTAGTGAAAAATTTTCAAAAAGCTTAAAGCACCTTGCTATTCCAAGGCGGTCTCTCATCCAAGTACTAACCAGACCTAAACCTGCTAAGATTCAGAGATCGGGCATTGACTCTTTTTTTTTTTTGCAAGATTATTATATACTTAGTGAAAAATTTCCAATAAGCCTAAAGCACCTGGAATTCCCAGGCGGTCTCCCATCCAAGTACTAACCAGGCCCAAACCTGCTAACATTCAGAGATCGGGCAATGACACTATTTTTTTTTCTTTGGCAAGATTATTATATAATTACTGAAAAATTTCCAAAAAGCTTAAAGCACCTGGTATTCCCAGGCGGTCTCTGATCCAAGTACTAACCAGACCTAAACCTGCTAAGATTCAGAGATCGGGCATTGACTCTTTTTTTTTTTTGCAAGATTATTATATACTTAGTGAAAAATTTCCAATAAGCCTAAAGCACCTGGAATTCCCAGGCGGTCTCTGATCCAAGTACTAACCAGACCTAAACCTGCTAAGATTCAGAGATTGGGCATTGACTATTTATTTTTTTATTTTTTTGCAAGATTATTACATACTTCGTGAAAAATTTCCAAAAAGCTTAAAGCACCTGCTATTCCAAGGCAGTCTTCCATCCAAGTACTAACCAGGCCCAAACCTGCTAAGATTCAGAGATTGGGCATTGACTCTTTTTTTTTTTTTTTGCAAGATTATTATATACTTAGTGAAAAATTTCCAAAAAGCTTAAAGCACCTTGCTATTCCAAGGCGGTCTCTCATCAAAGTACTAACCAGACCTAAACCTGCTAAAATTCAGAGATTGGGCATTAACTCTTTTTTTTTTTTTTTGCAAGATTATTACATACTTAGTGAAAAATTTCCAAAAAGCTTAAAGCACCTGCTATTCCAAGGCAGTCTCCAATCCAAGTACTAACCAGGCCCAAACCTGCTAATATTCAGAGATTGGCCATTGACTCTTTTTTTTTTTTGCAAGATTATTATATACTTAGTGAAACTTTTCCAAAAAGCTTAAACCACCTTGCTATTCCAAGGCGGTCTCCCATCCAAGTACTAACCAGGCCCAAACCTGCTAATATTCAGAGATCGGGCAATGACACTATTTTTTTTTCTTTGGCAAGATTATTATATAATTACTGAAAAATTTCCAAAAAGCTTAAAGCACCTGGTATTCCCAGGCGGTCTCTCATCCAAGTACCAACCAGACCTAAACCTGCTAAGATTCAGAGATTGGGCATTGACTCTTTTTTTTTGTTGCAAGATTATTATATTCTTAGTGAAAAATTTCCAAAAAGCTTAAAGCACCTGGTATTCCCAGGCGGTCTCTGATCCAAGTACTAACCAGACCTAAACCTGCTAAGATTCAGAGATCGGGCATTGACTAAATTTTTTTTAATTTTTTTGCAAAATTATTCAATACTTAGTGAAAAATTTCCAAAAAGCTTACAGCACCTGGTATTCCCAGGCGGTCTCCCATCCAAGTACTAACCAAGCCCATACCTGCTTAGCTTCCGAGATCAGACGAGATCGGGCATAGCCAGGTTGGTATGGCCGTAAGCGAAAACTGCTGCAAAGAGAGGGCTATTTAAAGATCAGCCACTCTAATCTCCAGTACATTATATAAGTAGGGAAGAAAACCCAAAAGCTTACAGCACCTGGAATTATTCCCAGGCAGTCTACCATCCAAGTAGTAACCAGTACCACATATGCTAAGATTCGGAGATCGGGCATTGACTCTTTTTTTTTTTTTTTTTTGCAAGATTATTATATAATTAGTGAAACATTTCCAAAAAGCTTACAGCACCTGGTATTCCCAGGCGGTCTCCCATCCAAGTACTAACCAGGCCCAAACCTGCTTAGCTTCCGAGATCAGACGAGATCGGGCATTTTTTTTTTTTTTTTTTTTTTTTATTAAAATTTTTTTCAGTACAAAAAGAAAAAATACATAAAATATTTCAAAATTTTAAATCATTCTTGTTATAGAAACCTCTCTTTCATAAAATAAATGCAGACATTCATTTAAGGTTACATTAAAGTTTCTAAGCAAACATAATCCTTTTCGACTGAAGAAAAACTACAAATTAATTTCCAGTCCATTCAGTGTTTTCAAAACATAAGGATTGTTGTTTAGAATGAGTTTATCAAATACATAAATTGTACCTTCTGCTTTAAAATAACTTTCTAGTGTTCGTATATAATCTTCCAGTTTTTTCTTAAAATAAATCCATAATCCCAGTTTTTTGTTTTTGTCTCTTGCTATATTTCTCCTACACCATATCGCATATCTAGCTACAATTAAAAACAAATTTATCACATTTTGATTATCAGATTTCTCATTCATTCCAAATAAAAATATACAATTCCAACTCTCTTCATCTTCTATTACATCCATTTTATCTCCTAACAAACTCTTAATCACATTTTTCATTTTGTCTCTGAAAATGATCAGTTCTTTACATGATAAAAACATATGCAAAATTCCTTCATTTTTTTCACAACAGACTTTACACAATGCATCCCCAGTCATTCCACATTTATACAACTTCTCTTCAGAAAAAATTATATTATGCCTTATATAAAAATCCAGGTTCTCCATTTTAACATCAATATGCCATTTTCTCAAATTTCTCCACAGAACTTCTTCCTCAAGGTCTATAAAAACTTTTTTCCAAAATGTATTCCCAGCTGGTTTCTTAAAAACACTATTTCTAAACAAAACATAAAAAGTCCTAAGATGACTCACATGAAAAGGCTCCTTTTCTCCTTTTGCTTTTAAGAAAACCTTCATTTTATCATCTTCACTGTCTTGTCCTTGTTTTTCTATGTTTACTAACCATTCCTTTGGAATTGCCTCTTTTATTTTATCATATTGCTTTTTTAAAACATTCTTATTAACATAATTTTCATTATTTTTCACTTCATCATAAATTGCTTGCAAAGGTAAAAAACCTTCCCTCACTTCATACAAAATATCCCTTATTGTTTTAAATCCAGCATTAATCCAATGTTTAAAAAATAATTATTTTCCTCTATATACAATATTCTCATTCAGAAACAATGGCTGCGTTAAAAACTCCAATCTCCTTATAGGTTTAATACATACATTGGGTAAAAATTCTGTCCAAGCTTCTAAAACCTCTTTATAAAACTCCGGTATTCCTGTTATCATTGTAGGTTTTAATTTCATCCACAGAATATCAGTTCCTATTTTCATATGTCTGCATTTATTTAAAAACATTCTCATAAGAATTTTCCATTCAGCCTTATTCTCTTCATTTAAAAATGTTTTCACCGTTTTGACTCTAAAGCTCTTTTTTTTTAAATTCTGGATCTTGCAGCCCTAACCCACCTTCTTCTATGGCCCCTATTAATGTATTATAAGAAATCCTTGATGGCTTAGAGCCCCAGAGAAAATTTAAAACATCTTTTTTTAATCTTTTACTAATTCCCATAGGCATGGGTATCACACCCAAAACATACCACATTTTTGCCATCATTAATGCATTTATAACCAAAACCTTCCCTCTTAAAGTTAATTCCCTTTGTTTCCAATAATTTAACACTCTTTCCATTTCACCCACCACTTCATCCCACATCAAATCTCTCACCATTTTCTCATTTTTCCCAATCCTCACACCCAAAATCTTCAAACTCTCTTCTTCTTTAAAAGGATAAAATTTTTGAATTTTTTCAATTTTTCCTATACTCATAATAACCGTTTTTTGTTGATTTATCTTAGCTCCAGAACCTTTACAGTATTTTTCTATTATGTCCATTGCTTTAACTACACTAGCCACATCTTGCACTATTATAGTCGTATCATCCGCATATTGATATACTTTCTGCAACTCTCTATTTTCTTCTGTGTTTATTCCTCTAATTTCTTTCTCTTCCGTTATTGCCAACCCTAATGCCTCTGCCACTAAACTGTACAGCAAAGCTGATAATGGACAACCTTGTCTAATAGATCTAGTTAATTTAAAGGTCTCTGTTAAAAATCCATTGCACTTTACTTGACTTTTGGAATCTTTATATAAAATCTTCAACCACTTAATAAAATTTTCACCAAAACCAAACTGTTGTAAAATTCTAAACAAATACTCATGTTCGACACGATCAAAAGCCTTTTCTAAATCAAGACTTATTACATATCCACTTTTTTTTTCAGAGATCATGTAACTTACAACATCTCTTATACTACTAATAGTATCTGTAATATCTCTTCCTGGTATTGCATATGCCTGGTTTGTTCGTATTATATTTGGTAAAATTTTCTTCAATCTGTTAGCTAAAATCTTTGATAATATTTTAAAATCTGTATTTAACATAGTTATTGGTCTATAATTTTTTAGATCTGCAATGTCCCCTTTTCTTTTATAAATTAATTTTACTAATCCTATCCCCATAAAATAACTGGTTTCTTCCTTTTTAAAAATTTCATCATACACATCTTTTAAAATTGGTGTCATTACATTTCTAAAAACCTTATAAAATTCACTTGGAAGACCATCTTTTCCTGGACTTTTACCATTATTTAACTGCATGATTGCTTCATCTATTTCTTCTTTTTCAATTCCCCTTTCACATAAATTTTTATCACCATTATCTTTCTTTATTTTAATTTTCCCTACCAAAAATTCAATTTCTTCTCTACCCACTCCTTCCCTTTTAAACAAATTTTCATAATAATCTTTTATTTCTTTTAAAACTTCTTCTTTTTCTTTTACCTTTCCTCCTCCTTTTCCTATTAATTCTTTAATCATTCCTGCTCTCTGTCTGTTTTTTTCCATATTAAAAAAGAACCTTGTACATTTTTCACCTTCCACTAAGTATTTTGCTTTACTTCTTATCATTGCTCCTTTATATTTTTTTTCTTCTATATCCTTTATTTTTTCCTCCAACATTACGGTTTTCTGTAAATTGACAACCTCTTTACTCAGCTCATCTCTTAATTCTATTCTTATTTCTTTTTCTTTTCTTTTTTTAATTTTCTGTATTATTTTACTATGTTCTCTTGCACATTTTCCAATGTCATATTTTAAATTATCCCACCAAAATCTTTTTTCATCCTTATACATCTGATTTCCTTTTTCCTTCTTTATTAATACCTCTATTTGTTCCTTAAAATTCTCATCTTTTAAAATCTCAGTGTTTAACATCCATATTCCAGGCCCTCTTTTAAAATCATTCATATCAACTTGTATACATACAACTTTATGATCACTTAACATTGTTTCCTTATAATATATAGTATCTATTAACTTCAACATTTCCCTATAACTAATCAAGAAATCTATTCTACTTCGGCATATAAAATTCTTCACCACCTGTTGCCTTGAGAATTCTCGTATCCCCTCGTTTCTTTCTCTCCATACATCCACTAAGTTATTTTCTTCCATTAGACTTTTTAATTCCTTCCTTCCACTATCAGATTTAAAAACCATCCCATCTGCAATATCCATCTTGCTAAACGTAGTGTTAAAATCCCCCATAATTAAAATGTTCTCCCATTTCACAATAATATCTTTTAGTTTCTTAAAAAATAACACCTTTTCTTTTTCTACCACAGGTGCATGAATATTACACAGAATTATACTTGTCTCTCCCTCCATCATTTTCACTATCAAACACTTTCCTTGCATATCATCATAAACCACTTGTGCTTTTTCACACACACCCTTTTTAATTAAAAATGCTACTCCCCTACCTAGCCTCCCATCACCATTACTATAAAATATATCACCTTTCCATTTTTTTATAAAACTTTCCATTAATTCATCCCTCCAATTTGTTTCTTGAACCACTAAAACATTTGATCTACTACACAAAAGTTTCAACTTTTCAAATTTCCCTTTTTCTAGTAACCCTCTTACATTAAGTGTTGCAATTTTCAAAAACATAATACATAGCAAAGTACATATTATTCTAAACATTCATCAACTTTTCCCAACTGCATTAATACCTCAAAACTATTCTCACCATAGTCTCTTATTTTAAATACTTTCTCTTTCAGTTCTTTTTTTTTAATTATATGTCTCTTTTGTACATTCTCTAAATTTGGTTTTACCTTTAGTTGTCTTCTTCTTGTTATTGTAACCTTTTCCCAGTCATTTTTGTTGTCTTCTTTTCTTCCTTGCGTTGCTTTCTCTATCATTTGCATTTCCTGCCTTTCCTTTTCCTCCTCTCTTGTTTGTTTCAAGATTTCCGTTTGTATTCCATGTCCTTCTTCCTCTTGCTCTCTTTCTATTTCACAGTACTTCTGTTCCTCCTCTGCATCTTCTCCTATTTGATTCTCTTCTTCTTCCTCAGTCTGTTCTGTTTGTTCATCCTCCTTTTCGTCGTCCACATCCTGTGATTTCTCCATTTCATCTACTTGCTCATATTCTTTATCTGTTTCAGTATCCTCTTCAATCCAGCATTCACATTTCACCAGTACTTTACGACACTCCGGGCATCTTACAGCATCACATTCCCTTGAAAAATGTCCCTTTTCACCACAATCTCGACAGCTAAAGTCTGGACAGTCCTTCAAAATGTGTCCTGGTTTCATACACAATCTACAGATCTTCATTTGACGATCATGTATGATCCTAAAATATTGCACTCCCTCTGCAGTATCAAATCTCGTGCTGTAAGGCAGTGATAACACCTCCTTAGGGAATTTTACACGGACATATCTTGTTCCATCTGTGATTGTAGTGTCTGGATAGTACCTTCTTCTTATTGCAGATGTAACTTTAACTCCCCATGTTCTCAATTTTGCCGTTATTTCTTCATCCGTTACATAAGCTGGTAAGTGCATGAATGAAACAACACACTCTCTCTCTTGAAGATTCCTCACTTCACACACAATTCCTTTTACTGTTAGTCCATCCTTTAAAACTTCACATGCTTCTTCATCCGTTACTGTTACCTCATACTCATTATTTAATCTTGGTCTTACCGCTAACACTTTACTCAGTCCAACTTTTTCAATCAACGCTTTTATCACATCCTCCACCCTTCGATCTCTTACTTCTGTAGTATTAACAATTACTGTTGCCTCCTTTGAGTAATACTTTTGTTGTTCATTGTCTTTCAACTCATTCCTTTGTCTTCTCACCTCACTTGTCTCTGTTGATTTTCTTTGCTTTATTCTTTCTCCAGTATCTTTTTGAAGTTCTTTACTGTTGCTTTTTTCCTCAGCCATTTCTTTGCCATCGCCATGTTGTTCCTCCATAATCAAACTTTTAAGAGCTTTAAAGCTCCTTTGGCCCTAAGCAGTAAATTCTGCTCAGGGCCCTAAAAAATAAAGTAATAAAACAAACCAAGAAAAAAAATATTATATTTAACTAAATCCAATATAATATAAAACAAACCAAAACAAACACATGGGAGAGCCTTTCTCTCCCTACTGCCACCTCTTACTTCCTGGAATGTACCAACAATCACAGGTGCTCAGGTTGGTATGGCCGTAAGCGAAGGTTGCTGCAAAGAGAGGGCTATTTAAAGATCAGCCATTCTAATCGCCAGTACATTATATAAGTAGGAAAGAAAACCCAAAAGCTTAAAGCACCTGGTATTCCCAGGCGGTCTCTCATCCAAGTACTAACCAGACCTAAACCTGCTAAGATTCAGAGATTGGGCATTGACTCTTTTTTTTTTTTTTGCAAGATTATTATATACTTAGTGAAAAATTTCCAAAAAGCTTAAAGCACCTGGTATTCCCAAGCGGTCTCTGATCCAAGTATTAACCAGACCTAAACCTGCTAAGATTCAGAGATTGGGCATTGACTCTTTTTTTTTTTTTTTGCAAGATTATTACATACTTAGTGAAAAATTTCCAAAAAGCTTAAAGCACCTGCTATTCCAAGGCAGTCTCCAATCCAAGTACTAACCAGGCCCAAACCTGCTAATATTCAGAGATTGGGCATTGACTCTTTTTTTTTTTTTTTTTTGCAAGATTATTATATACTTAGTGAAAAATTTCCAAAAAACTTAAAGCACCTTGCTATTCCAAGGCGGTCTCTCATCCAAGTACTAACCAGGCCCAAACCTGCTAAGATTCAGAGATTGGGCATTGACTCTTTTTTTTTTTTGCAAGATTATTATATACTTAGTGAAAAATTTCCAAAAAGCTTGAAGCACCTGGTATTCCCAGGCGGTCTCTGATCCAAGTACTAACCTGACCTAAACCTGCTAAGATTCAGAGATTGGGCATTGACTTTTTTTTTTTTTTTTTGCAAGATTATTATATACTTAGTGAAAAATTTCCAAAAAGCTTAAAGCACCTGGTATTCCCAGGCGGTATCTGATCCAAGTATTAACCAGACCTAAACCTGCTAAGATTCAGAGATTGGGCATTGACTCTTTTTTTTTTTTTTTGCAAGATTATTACATACTTAGTGAAAAATTTCCAAAAAGCTTAAAGCACCTGCTATTCCAAGGCAGTCTCCAATCCAAGTACTAACCAGGCCCAAACCTGCTAATATTCAGAGATCGGGCAATGACACTATTTTATTTTCTTTGGCAAGATTATTATATAATTACTGAAAAATTTCCAAAAAGCTTAAAGCACCTGGTATTCCCAGGCGGTCTCTGATCCAAGTACTAACCAGACCTAAACCTGCCAAGATTCAGAGATTGGGCATTGACTCTTTTTATTTATTTTTTTTGCAAGATTACTATATACTTAGTGAAAAATTTCCAAAAAGCTTAAAGCACCTGGTATTCCCAGGCGGTCTCTGATCTAAGCACTAACGAGACCTAAACCTGCTAAGATTCAGAGATCGGGCATTGACTCTTTTTTTTTTTGCAAGACTATTTTATACTTAGTGAAAAATTTCCAAAAAGCTTAAAGCACCTGGTATTCCCAGGCGGTCTCTCATCCAAGTACCAACCAGACCTAAACCTGCTAAGATTCAGAGATTGGGCATTGACTCTTTTTATTTTTATTTTTTTCAAGATTACTATATACTTAGTGAAAAATTTCCAAAAAGCTTAAAGCACCTGGTATTCCCAGGCGGTCTCTGATCTAAGTACTAACGAGACCTAAACCTGCTAAGATTCAGAGATCGGCATTGACTCTTTTTTTTTTTGCAAGATTATTATATACTTAGTGAAAAAATTCCAAAAAGCTTAAAGCACCTTGCTATTCCAAGGCGGTCTCCCATCCAAGTACTAACCAGGCCCAAACCTGCTAATTTTCAGAGATCGGGCATTGACTAAATTATTTTTAATTTTTTTGCAAAATTATTCAATACTTAGTGAAAAATTTCCAAAAAGCTTACAGCACCTGGTACTCCCAGGCGGTCTCCCATCCAAGTACTAACCAGGCCCAAACCTGCTTAGCTTCCGAGATCAGACGAAATCAGGCATAGCCAGGTTGGTATGGCCGTAAGCGAAGTTTGCTGCAAAGAGAGGGCTATTTAAAGATCAGCCATTCTAATCGCCAGTACATTATATAAGTAGGGAAGAAAACCCAAAAGCTTACAGCACCTAGTATTCCCAGGCGGTCTCCCATCCAAGTACTAACCAGGCCCAACCCTGCTTAGCTTCCGAGATCAGACGAGATCAGGCATAGCCAGGTTGGTATGGCTGTAAGCGAAGGTTGCTGCAAAGAGAGGGCTATTTAAAGATCAGCCATTCTAATCGACAGTACATTATATAAGTAGGAAAGAAAACCCAAAAGCTTAAAGCACCTGGTATTCCCAGGCGGTCTCTCATCCAAGTACTAACCAGACGTAAACCTGCTAAGACTCAGAGATTGGGCATTGACTCGTTTTTTTTTTTTTTTGCAAGATAATTATATACTTAGTGAAAAATTTCCAAAAAGCTTAAAGCACCTGGTATTCCCAGGCGGTCTCTGATCCAAGTACTAACCAGGCCCAAACCTGCTAATATTCAGAGATCGGGCATTGACTCTTTTTTTTTTTTGCAAGATTATTACATACTTAGTGAAAAATTTTCAAAAAGCTTAAAGCACCTTGCTATTCCAAGGCGGTCTCTCATCCAAGTACTAACCAGACCTAAACCTGCTAAGATTCAGAGATTGGGCATTGACTCTTTTTTTTTTTTTTTTTTTTGCAAGATTATTACAGACTTCGTGAAAAATTTCCAAAAAGCTTAAAGCACCTGCTATTCCAAGACAGTCTTCCATCAAAGTACTAACCAGGCCCAAACCTGCTAATATTCAGAGATTGGGCATTGACTCTTTTTTTTTTTTTTTTTTGCAAGATTATTACAGACTTCGTGAAAAATTTCCAAAAAGCTTAAAGCACCTGCTATTCCAAGGCAGTCTCCAATCCAAGTACTAACCAGGCCCAAACCTGCTAATATTCAGAGATTGGCCATTGACTCTTTTTTTTTTTTGCAAGACTATTATATACTTAGTGAAAAATTTCCAAAAAGCTTAAACCACCTTGCTATTCCAAGGCGGTCTCCCATCCAAGTACTAACCAGGCCCAAACCTGCTAATATTCAGAGATCGGGCAATGACACTATTTTTTTTTCTTTGGCAAGATTATTATATAATTACTGAAAAATTTCCAAAAAGCTTAAAGCACCTGGTATTCCCAGGCGGTCTCTGATCCAAGTACTAACCAGACCTAAACCTGCTAAGATTCAGAGATCGGGCATTGACTCTTTTTTTTTTTTGCAAGATTATTATATACTTAGTGAAAAATTTCCAATAAGCCTAAAGCACCTGGAATTCCCAGGCGGTCTCTGATCCAAGTACTAACCAGACCTAAACCTGCTAAGATTCAGAGATTGGGCATTGACTATTTATTTTTTTATTTTTTTGCAAGATTATTACATACTTCGTGAAAAATTTCCAAAAAGCTTAAAGCACCTGCTATTCCAAGGCAGTCTTCCATCCAAGTACTAACCAGGCCCAAACCTGCTAAGATTCAGAGATTGGGCATTGACTCTTTTTTTTTTTTTTTGCAAGATTATTATATACTTAGTGAAAAATTTCCAAAAAGCTTAAAGCACCTTGCTATTCCAAGGCGGTCTCTCATCAAAATACTAACCAGACCTAAACCTGCTAAGATTCAGAGATTGGGCATTAACTCTTTTTTTTTTTTTTTGCAAGATTATTACATACTTAGTGAAAAATTTCCAAAAAGCTTAAAGCACCTGCTATTCCAAGGCAGTCTCCAATCCAAGTACTAACCAGGCCCAAACCTGCTAATATTCAGAGATTGGCCATTGACTCTTTTTTTTTTTTTGCAAGATTATTATATACTTAGTGAAACTTTTCCAAAAAGCTTAAACCACCTTGCTATTCCAAGGCGGTCTCCCATCCAAGTACTAACCAGGCCCAAACCTGCTAATATTCAGAGATCGGGCAATGACACTATTTTTTTTTCTTTGGCAAGATTATTATATAATTACTGAAAAATTTCCAAAAAGCTTAAAGCACCTGGTATTCCCAGGCGGTCTCTCATCCAAGTACCAACCAGACCTAAACCTGCTAAGATTCAGAGATTGGGCATTGACTCTTTTTTTTTTTTTTGCAAGATTATTATATACTTAGTGAAAAATTTCCAAAAAGCTTAAAGCACCTGGTATTCCCAAGCGGTCTCTGATCCAAGTATTAACCAGGCCCAAACCTGCTAAGATTCAGAGATTGGGCATTGACTCTTTTTTTTTTTTTGCAAGATTATTATATACTTAGTGAAAAATTTCCAAAAAGCTTGAAGCACCTGGTATTCCCAGGCGGTCTCTGATCCAAGTACTAACCAGACCTAAACCTGATAAGATTCAGAGATCGGGCATTGACTCTTTTTTTTTTTTTTGCAAGATTATTATATACTTAGTGAAAAATTTCCAAAAAGCTTAAAGCACCTTGCTATTCCAAGGCGGTCTTCCATCCAAGTACTAACCAGGCCCAAACCTAATAATATTCAGAGATTGGGCATTGACTTTTTTTTTTTTTTTTTGCAAGATTATTATATACTTAGTGAAAAATTTCCAAAAAGCTTAAAGCACCTGGTATTCCCAGGCGGTATCTGATCCAAGTACTAACCTGACCTAAACCTGCTAAGATTCAGAGATTGGGCATTGACTTTTTTTTTTTTTTTTTGCAAGATTATTATATACTTAGTGAAAAATTTCCAAAAAGCTTAAAGCACCTGGTATTCCCAGGCGGTATCTGATCCAAGTATTAACCAGACCTAAACCTGCTAAGATTCAGAGATTGGGCATTGACTCTTTTTTTTTTTTTTTGCAAGATTATTGCATACTTAGTGAAAAATTTCCAAAAAGCTTAAAGCACCTGCTATTCCAAGGCAGTCTCCAATCCAAGTACTAACCAGGCCCAAACCTGCTAATATTCAGAGATCGGGCAATGACACTATTTTATTTTCTTTGGCAAGATTATTATATAATTACTGAAAAATTTCCAAAAAGCTTAAAGCACCTGGTATTCCCAGGCGGTCTCTGATCCAAGTACTAACCAGACCTAAACCTGCCAAGATTCAGAGATTGGGCATTGACTCTTTTTATTTTTTTTTTTTGCAAGATTACTATATACTTAGTGAAAAATTTCCAAAAAGCTTAAAGCACCTGGTATTCCCAGGCGGTCTCTGATCTAAGCACTAACGAGACCTAAACCTGCTAAGATTCAGAGATCGGGCATTGACTCTTTTTTTTTTGCAAGACTATTTTATACTTAGTGAAAAATTTCCAAAAAGCTTAAAGCACCTGGTATTCCCAGGCGGTCTCTCATCCAAGTACCAACCAGACCTAAACCTGCTAAGATTCAGAGATTGGGCATTGACTCTTTTTATTTTTATTTTTTTCAAGATTACTATATACTTAGTGAAAAATTTCCAAAAAGCTTAAAGCACCTGGTATTCCCAGGCGGTCTCTGATCTAAGTACTAACGAGACCTAAACCTGCTAAGATTCAGAGATCGGCATTGATTCTTTTTTTTTTTTGCAAGATTATTATATACTTAGTGAAAAAATTCCAAAAAGCTTAAAGCACCTTGCTATTCCAAGGCGGTCTTCCATCCAAGTACTAACCAGGCCCAAACCTAATAATATTCAGAGATTGGGCATTGACTTTTTTTTTTTTTTTTTGCAAGATTATTATATACTTAGTGAAAAATTTCCAAAAAGCTTAAAGCACCTGGTATTCCCAGGCGGTATCTGATCCAAGTATTAACCAGACCTAAACCTGCTAAGATTCAGAGATTGGGCATTGACTCTTTTTTTTTTTTTTTGCAAGATTATTACATACTTAGTGAAAAATTTCCAAAAAGCTTAAAGCACCTGCTATTCCAAGGCAGTCTCCAATCCAAGTACTAACCAGGCCCAAACCTGCTAATATTCAGAGATCGGGCAATGACACTATTTTATTTTCTTTGGCAAGATTATTATATAATTACTGAAAAATTTCCAAAAAGCTTAAAGCACCTGGTATTCCCAGGCGGTCTCTGATCCAAGTACTAACCAGACCTAAACCTGCCAAGATTCAGAGATTGGGCATTGACTCTTTTTATTTATTTTTTTTGCAAGATTACTATATACTTAGTGAAAAATTTCCAAAAAGCTTAAAGCACCTGGTATTCCCAGGCGGTCTCTGATCTAAGTACTAACGAGACCTAAACCTGCTAAGATTCAGAGATCGGGCATTGACTCTTTTTTTTTTGCAAGACTATTATATACTTAGTGAAAAATTTCCAAAAAGCTTAAAGCACCTGGTATTCCCAGGCGGTCTCTCATCCAAGTACCAACCAGACCTAAACCTGCTAAGATTCAGAGATTGGGCATTGACTCTTTTTATTTTTATTTTTTTCAAGATTACTATATACTTAGTGAAAAATTTCCAAAAAGCTTAAAGCACCTGGTATTCCCAGGCGGTCTCTGATCTAAGTACTAACGAGACCTAAACCTGCTAAGATTCAGAGATCGGGCATTGACTCTTTTTTTTTTGCAAGACTATTATATACTTAGTGAAAAATTTCCAAAAAGCTTAAAGCACCTGGTATTCCCAGGCGGTCTCTCATCCAAGTACCAACCAGACCTAAACCTGCTAAGATTCAGAGATTGGGCATTGACTCTTTTTATTTTTATTTTTTTCAAGATTACTATATACTTAGTGAAAAATTTCCAAAAAGCTTAAAGCACCTGGTATTCCCAGGCGGTCTCCCATCCAAGTACTAACCAGGCCCAAACCTGCTAATTTTCAGAGATCGGGCATTGACTAAATTTTTTTTAATTTTTTTGCAAAATTATTCAATACTTAGTGAAAAATTTCCAAAAAGCTTACAGCACCTGGTATTCCCAGGCGGTCTCCCATCAAAGTACTAACCAGGCCCAACCCTGCTTAGCTTCCGAGATCAGACGAGATCAGGCATAGCCAGGTTGGTATGGCCGTAAGCGAAGGTTGCTGCAAAGAGAGGGCTATTTAAAGATCAGCCATTCTAATCGCCAGTACATTATATAAGTAGGAAAGAAAACCCAAAAGCTTAAAGCACCTGGTATTCCCAGGCGGTCTCTCATCCAAGTACTAACCAGACGTAAACCTGCTAAGACTCAGAGATTGGGCATTGACTCTTTTTTTTTTTTTTTTGCAAGATAATTATATACTTAGTGAAAAATTTCCAAAAAGCTTAAAGCACCTGGTATTCCCAGGCGGTCTCTGATCCAAGTACTAACCAGACCTAAACCTGCTAAGATTCAGAGATCGGGCATTGACTCTTTTTTTTTTTTGCAAGATTATTACATACTTAGTGAAAAATTTTCAAAAAGCTTAAAGCACCTTGCTATTCCAAGGCGGTCTCTCATCCAAGTACTAACCAGACCTAAACCTGCTAAGATTCAGAGATTGGGCATTGACTCTTTTTTTTTTTTTTTTTTTGCAAGATTATTACAGACTTCGTGAAAAATTTCCAAAAAGCTTAAAGCACCTGCTATTCCAAGACAGTCTTCCATCAAAGTACTAACCAGGCCCAAACCTGCTAATATTCAGAGATTGGGCATTGACTCTTTTTTTTTTTTTTTTTGCAAGATTATTACAGACTTCGTGAAAAATTTCCAAAAAGCTTAAAGCACCTGCTATTCCAAGGCAGTCTCCAATCCAAGTACTAACCAGGCCCAAACCTGCTAATATTCAGAGATCGGGCAATGACACTATTTTTTTTTCTTTGGCAAGATTATTATATAATTACTGAAAAATTTCCAAAAAGCTTAAAGCACCTGGTATTCCCAGGCGGTCTCTGATCCAAGTACTAACCAGACCTAAACCTGCTAAGATTCAGAGATCGGGCATTGACTCTTTTTTTTTTTTGCAAGATTATTATATACTTAGTGAAAAATTTCCAATAAGCCTAAAGCACCTGGAATTCCCAGGCGGTCTCTGATCCAAGTACTAACCAGACCTAAACCTGCTAAGATTCAGAGATTGGGCATTGACTATTTATTTTTTTATTTTTTTGCAAGATTATTACATACTTCGTGAAAAATTTCCAAAAAGCTTAAAGCACCTGCTATTCCAAGGCAGTCTTCCATCCAAGTACTAACCAGGCCCAAACCTGCTAAGATTCAGAGATTGGGCATTGACTCTTTTTTTTTTTTTTTTGCAAGATTATTATATACTTAGTGAAAAATTTCCAAAAAGCTTAAAGCACCTTGCTATTCCAAGGCGGTCTCTCATCAAAGTACTAACCAGACCTAAACCTGCTAAGATTCAGAGATTGGGCATTAACTCTTTTTTTTTTTTTTGCAAGATTATTACATACTTAGTGAAAAATTTCCAAAAAGCTTAAAGCACCTGCTATTCCAAGGCAGTCTCCAATCCAAGTACTAACCAGGCCCAAACCTGCTAATATTCAGAGATTGGCCATTGACTCTTTTTTTTTTTTGCAAGATTATTATATACTTAGTGAAAATTTTCCAAAAAGCTTAAACCACCTTGCTATTCCAAGGCGGTCTCCCATCCAAGTACTAACCAGGCCCAAACCTGCTAATATTCAGAGATCGGGCAATGACACTATTTTTTTTTCTTTGGCAAGATTATTATATAATTACTGAAAAATTTCCAAAAAGCTTAAAGCACCTGGTATTCCCAGGCGGTCTCTCATCCAAGTACCAACCAGACCTAAACCTGCTAAGATTCAGAGATTGGGCATTGACTCTTTTTTTTTGTTGCAAGATTATTATATACTTAGTGAAAAATTTCCAAAAAGCTTAAAGCACCTGGTATTCCCAGGCGGTCTCTGATCCAAGTACTAACCAGACCTAAACCTGCTAAGATTCAGAGATCGGGCATTGACTAAATTTTTTTTAATTTTTTTGCAAAATTATTCAATACTTAGTGAAAAATTTCCAAAAAGCTTACAGCACCTGGTACTCCCAGGCGGTCTCCCATCCAAGTACTAACCAGGCCCAAACCTGCTTAGCTTCCGAGATCAGACGAAATCAGGCATAGCCAGGTTGGTATGGCCGTAAGCGAAGTTTGCTGCAAAGAGAGGGCTATTTAAAGATCAGCCATTCTAATCGCCAGTACATTATATAAGTAGGAAAGAAAACCCAAAAGCTTAAAGCACCTGGTATTCCCAGGCGGTCTCTCATCCAAGTACTAACCAGACGTAAACCTGCTAAGACTCAGAGATTGGGCATTGACTCTTTTTTTTTTTTTTTGCAAGATAATTATATACTTAGTGAAAAATTTCCAAAAAGCTTAAAGCACCTGGTATTCCCAGGCGGTCTCTGATCCAAGTACTAACCAGACCTAAACCTGCTAAGATTCAGAGATCGGGCATTGACTCTTTTTTTTTTTTTGCAAGATTATTATATACTTAGTGAAAAATTTCCAAAAAGTTTAAAGCACCTTGCTATTCCAAGGCGGTCTCTCATCCAAGTACTAACCAGACCTAAACCTGCTAAGATTCAGAGATTGGGCATTGACTCTTTTTTTTTTTTTTTTTTGCAAGATTATTACAGACTTCGTGAAAAATTTCCAAAAAGCTTAAAGCACCTGCTATTCCAAGACAGTCTTCCATCCAAGTACTAACCAGGCCCAAACCTGCTAAGATTCAGAGATCGGGCATTGACTCTTTTTTTTTTTTGCAAGATTATTATATACTTAGTGAAAAATTTCCAATAAGCCTAAAGCACCTGGAATTCCCAGGCGGTCTCTGATCCAAGTACTAACCAGACCTAAACCTGCTAAGATTCAGAGATCGGGCATTGACTCTTTTTTTTTGTTGCAAGATTATTATATACTTAGTGAAAAATTTCCAAAAAGCTTAAAGCACCTTGCTATTCCAAGGCGGTCTCTCATCCAAGTACTAACCAGACCTAAACCTGCTAAGATTCAGAGATTGGGCATTGACTATTTATTTTTTTATTTTTTTGCAAGATTATTACATCCTTCGTGAAAAATTTCCAAAAAGCTTAAAGCACCTGCTATTCCAAGGCAGTCTTCCATCCAAGTACTAACCAGGCCCAAACCTGCTAAGATTCAGAGATTGGGCATTGACTCTTTTTTTTTTTTTTGCAAGATTATTATATACTTAGTGAAAAATTTCCAAAAAGCTTAAAGCACCTTGCTATTCCAAGGCGGTCTCTCATCAAAGTACTAACCAGACCTAAACCTGCTAAGATTCAGAGATTGGGCATTGACTCTTTTTTTTTTTTTTGCAAGATTATTACATACTTAGTGAAAAATTTCCAAAAAGCTTAAAGCACCTGCTATTCCAAGGCAGTCTTCCATCCAAGTACTAACCAGGCCCAAACCTGCTAAGATTCAGAGATTGGGCATTGACTCTTTTTTTTTTTTTTTGCAAGATTATTATATACTTAGTGAAAAATTTCCAAAAAGCTTAAAGCACCTTGCTATTCCAAGGCGGTCTCTCATCAAAGTACTAACCAGACCTAAACCTGCTAAGATTCAGAGATTGGGCATTGACTCTTTTTTTTTTTTTTTGCAAGATTATTATATAATTAGTGCAACATTTCCAAAAAGCTTACAGCACCTGGTATTCCCAGGCGGTCTCCCATCCAAGTACTAACCAGGCCCAAACCTGCTTAGCTTCCGAGATCAGACGAGATCGGGCATAGCCAGGTTGGTATGGCCGTAAGCGAAAACTGCTGCAAAGAGAGGGCTATTTAAAGATCAGCCACTCTAATCTCCAGTACATTATATAAGTAGGGAAGAAAACCCAAAAGCTTACAGCACCTGGAATTATTCCCAGGCAGTCTACCATCCAAGTAGTAACCAGTACCAAACATGCTAAGATTCGGAGATCGGGCATTGACTCTTTTTTTTTTTTTTTGCAAGATTATTATATAATTAGTGAAACATTTCCAAAAAGCTTACAGCACCTGGTATTCCCAGGCGGTCTCCCATCCAAGTACTAACCAGGCCCAAACCTGCTTAGCTTCCGAGATCAGACGAGATCGGGCATAGCCAGGTTGGTATGGCCGTAAGCGAAAACAGCTGCAAAGAGAGGGCTATTTAAAGATCAGCCACTCTAATCTCCAGTACATTATATAAGTAGGGAAGAAAACCCAAAAGCTTACAGCACCTGGAATTATTCCCAGGCAGTCTACCATCCAAGTAGTAACCAGTACCAAACATGCTAAGATTCGGAGATCGGGCATTGACTCTTTTTTTTTTTTTTTGCAAGATTATTATATAATTAGTGAAACATTTCCAAAAAGCTTACAGCACCTGGTATTCCCAGGCGGTCTCCCATCCAAGTACTAACCAGGCCCAAACCTGCTTAGCTTCCGAGATCAGACGAGATCGGGCATAGCCAGGTTGGTATGGCCGTAAGCAAAAACTGCTGCAAAGAGAGGGCTATTTAAAGATCAGCCACTCTAATCTCCAGTACATTATATAAGTAGGGAAGAAAACCCAAAAGCTTACAGCACCTGGAATTATTCCCAGGCAGTCTACCATCCAAGTAGTAACCAGTACCAAACATGCTAAGATTCGGAGATCGGGTATTGACTCTTTTTTTTTTTTTTTTTTGCAAGATTATTATATAATTAGTGAAACATTTCCAAAAAGCTTACAGCACCTGGTATTCCCAGGCGGTCTCCCATCCAAGTACTAACCAGGCCCAAACCTGCTTAGCTTCCGAGATCAGACGAGATCGGGCATAGCCAGGTTGGTATGGCCGTAAGCGACAACTGCTGCAAAGAGAGGGCTATTTAAAGATCAGCCACTCTAATCTCCAGTACATTATATAAGTAGGGAAGAAAACCCAAAAGCTTACAGCACCTGGAATTATTCCCAGGCAGTCTACCATCCAAGTAGTAACCAGTACCACACATGCTAAGATTCGGAGATCGGGCATTGACTCTTTTTTTTTTTTTTTTTTGCAAGATTATTATATAATTAGTGAAACATTTCCAAAAAGCTTACAGCACCTGGTATTCCCAGGCGGTCTCCCATCCAAGTACTAACCAGGCCCAAACCTGCTTAGCTTCCGAGATCAGACGAGATCGGGCATTTTTTTTTTTTTTTTTTTTTTATTAAAATTTTTTTCAGTACAAAAAGAAAAAATACATAAAATATTTCAAAATTTTAAATCATTCTTGTTATAGAAACCTCTCTTTCATAAAATAAATGCAGACATTCATTTAAGGTTACATTAAAGTTTCTAAGCAAACATAATCCTTTTCGACTGAAGAAAAACTACAAATTAATTTCCAGTCCATTCAGTGTTTTCAAAACATAAGGATTGTTGTTTAGAATGAGTTTATCAAATACATAAATTGTACCTTCTGCTTTAAAATAACTTTCTAGTGTTCGTATATAATCTTCCAGTTTTTTCTTAAAATAAATCCATAATCCCAGTTTTTTGTTTTTGTCTCTTGCTATATTTCTCCTACACCATATAGCATATCTAGCTACAATTAAAAACAAATTTATCACATTTTGATTATCAGATTTCTCATTCATTCCAAATAAAAATATACAATTCCAACTCTCTTCATCTTCTATTACATCCATTTTATCTCCTAACAAACTCTTAATCACATTTTTCATTTTGTCTCTGAAAATGATCAGTTCTTTACATGATAAAAACATATGCAAAATTCCTTCATTTTTTTCACAACAGACTTTACACAATGCATCCCCAGTCATTCCACATTTATACAACTTCTCTTCAGAAAAAAATTATATTATGCCTTATATAAAAATCCAGGTTCTCCATTTTAACATCAATATGCCATTTTCTCAAATTTCTCCACAGAACTTCTTCCTCAAGGTCTATAAAAACTTTTTTCCAAAATGTATTCCCAGCTGGTTTCTTAAAAACACTATTTCTAAACAAAACATAAAAAGTCCTAAGATGACTCACATGAAAAGGCTCCTTTTCTCCTTTTGCTTTTAAGAAAACCTTCATTTTATCATCTTCACTGTCTTGTCCTTGTTTTTCTATGTTTACTAACCATTCCTTTGGAATTGCCTCTTTTATTTTATCATATTGCTTTTTTAAAACATTCTTATTAACATAATTTTCATTATTTTTCACTTCATCATAAATTGCTTGCAAAGGTAAAAAACCTTCCCTCACTTCATACAAAATATCCCTTATTGTTTTAAATCCAGCATTAATCCAATGTTTAAAAAATAATTATTTTCCTCTATATACAATATTCTCATTCAGAAACAATGGCTGCGTTAAAAACTCCAATCTCCTTATAGGTTTAATACATACATTGGGTAAAAATTCTGTCCAAGCTTCTAAAACTTCTTTATAAAACTCCGGTATTCCTGTTATCATTGTAGGTTTTAATTTCATCCACAGAATATCAGTTCCTATTTTCATATGTCTGCATTTATTTAAAAACATTCTCATAAGAATTTTCCATTCAGCCTTATTCTCTTCATTTAAAAATGTTTTCACCGTTTTGACTCTAAAGCTCTTTTTTTTTAAATTCTGGATCTTGCAGCCCTAACCCACCTTCTTCTATGGCCCCTATTAATGTATTATAAGAAATCCTTGATGGCTTAGAGCCCCAGAGAAAATTTAAAACATCTTTTTTTAATCTTTTACTAATTCCCATAGGCATGGGTATCACACCCAAAACATACCACATTTTTGCCATCATTAATGCATTTATAACCAAAACCTTCCCTCTTAAAGTTAATTCCCTTTGTTTCCAATAATTTAACACTCTTTCCATTTCACCCACCACTTCATCCCACATCAAATCTCTCACCATTTTCTCATTTTTCCCAATCCTCACACCCAAAATCTTCAAACTCTCTTCTTCTTTAAAAGGATAAAATTTTTGAATTTTTTCAATTTTTCCTATACTCATAATAACCGTTTTTTGTTGATTTATCTTAGCTCCAGAACCTTTACAGTATTTTTCTATTATGTCCATTGCTTTAACTACACTAGCCACATCTTGCACTATTATAGTCGTATCATCCGCATATTGATATACTTTCTGCAACTCTCTATTTTCTTCTGTGTTTATTCCTCTAATTTCTTTCTCTTCCGTTATTGCCAACCCTAATGCCTCTGCCACTAAACTGTACAGCAAAGCTGATAATGGACAACCTTGTCTAATAGATCTAGTTAATTTAAAGGTCTCTGTTAAAAATCCATTGCACTTTACTTGACTTTTGGAATCTTTATATAAAATCTTCAACCACTTAATAAAATTTTCACCAAAACCAAACTGTTGTAAAATTCTAAACAAATACTCATGTTCGACACGATCAAAAGCCTTTTCTAAATCAAGACTTATTACATATCCACTTTTTTTTTCAGAGATCATGTAACTTACAACATCTCTTATACTACTAATAGTATCTGTAATATCTCTTCCTGGTATTGCATATGCCTGGTTTGTTCGTATTATATTTGGTAAAATTTTCTTCAATCTGTTAGCTAAAATCTTTGATAATATTTTAAAATCTGTATTTAACATAGTTATTGGTCTATAATTTTTTAGATCTGCAATGTCCCCTTTTCTTTTATAAATTAATTTTACTAATCCTATCCCCATAAAATAACTGGTTTCTTCCTTTTTAAAAATTTCATCATACACATCTTTTAAAATTGGTGTCATTACATTTCTAAAAACCTTATAAAATTCACTTGGAAGACCATCTTTTCCTGGACTTTTACCATTATTTAACTGCATGATTGCTTCATCTATTTCTTCTTTTTCAATTCCCCTTTCACATAAATTTTTATCACCATTATCTTTCTTTATTTTAATTTTCCCTACCAAAAATTCAATTTCTTCTCTACCCACTCCTTCCCTTTTAAACAAATTTTCATAATAATCTTTTATTTCTTTTAAAACTTCTTCTTTTTCTTTTACCTTTCCTCCTCCTTTTCCTATTAATTCTTTAATCATTCCTGCTCTCTGTCTGTTTTTTTCCATATTAAAAAAGAACCTTGTACATTTTTCACCTTCCACTAAGTATTTTGCTTTACTTCTTATCATTGCTCCTTTATATTTTTTTTCTTCTATATCCTTTATTTTTTCCTCCAACATTACGGTTTTCTGTAAATTGACAACCTCTTTACTCAGCTCATCTCTTAATTCTATTCTTATTTCTTTTTCTTTTCTTTTTTTAATTTTCTGTATTATTTTACTATGTTCTCTTGCACATTTTCCAATGTCATATTTTAAATTATCCCACCAAAATCTTTTTTCATCCTTATACATCTGATTTCCTTTTTCCTTCTTTATTAATACCTCTATTTGTTCCTTAAAATTCTCATCTTTTAAAATCTCAGTGTTTAACATCCATATTCCAGGCCCTCTTTTAAAATCATTCATATCAACTTGTATACATACAACTTTATGATCACTTAACATTGTTTCCTTATAATATATAGTATCTATTAACTTCAACATTTCCCTATAACTAATCAAGAAATCTATTCTACTTCGGCATATAAAATTCTTCACCACCTGTTGCCTTGAGAATTCTCGTATCCCCTCGTTTCTTTCTCTCCATACATCCACTAAGTTATTTTCTTCCATTAGACTTTTTAATTCCTTCCTTCCACTATCAGATTTAAAAACCATCCCATCTGCAATATCCATCTTGCTAAACGTAGTGTTAAAATCCCCCATAATTAAAATGTTCTCCCATTTCACAATAATATCTTTTAGTTTCTTAAAAAATAACACCTTTTCTTTTTCTACCACAGGTGCATGAATATTACACAGAATTATACTTGTCTCTCCCTCCATCATTTTCACTATCAAACACTTTCCTTGCATATCATCATAAACCACTTGTGCTTTTTCACACACACCCTTTTTAATTAAAAATGCTACTCCCCTACCTAGCCTCCCATCACCATTACTATAAAATATATCACCTTTCCATTTTTTTATAAAACTTTCCATTAATTCATCCCTCCAATTTGTTTCTTGAACCACTAAAACATTTGATCTACTACACAAAAGTTTCAACTTTTCAAATTTCCCTTTTTCTAGTAACCCTCTTACATTAAGTGTTGCAATTTTCAAAAACATAATACATAGCAAAGTACATATTATTCTAAACATTCATCAACTTTTCCCAACTGCATTAATACCTCAAAACTATTCTCACCATAGTCTCTTATTTTAAATACTTTCTCTTTCAGTTCTTTTTTTTTAATTATATGTCTCTTTTGTACATTCTCTAAATTTGGTTTTACCTTTAGTTGTCTTCTTCTTGTTATTGTAACCTTTTCCCAGTCATTTTTGTTGTCTTCTTTTCTTCCTTGCGTTGCTTTCTCTATCATTTGCATTTCCTGCCTTTCCTTTTCCTCCTCTCTTGTTTGTTTCAAGATTTCCGTTTGTATTCCATGTCCTTCTTCCTCTTGCTCTCTTTCTATTTCACAGTACTTCTGTTCCTCCTCTGCATCTTCTCCTATTTGATTCTCTTCTTCTTCCTCAGTCTGTTCTGTTTGTTCATCCTCCTTTTCGTCGTCCACATCCTGTGATTTCTCCATTTCATCTACTTGCTCATATTCTTTATCTGTTTCAGTATCCTCTTCAATCCAGCATTCACATTTCACCAGTACTTTACGACACTCCGGGCATCTTACAGCATCACATTCCCTTGAAAAATGTCCCTTTTCACCACAATCTCGACAGCTAAAGTCTGGACAGTCCTTCAAAATGTGTCCCGGTTTCATACACAATCTACAGATCTTCATTTGACGATCATGTATGATCCTAAAATATTGCACTCCCTCTGCAGTATCAAATCTCGTGCTGTAAGGCAGTGATAACACCTCCTTAGGGAATTTTACACGGACATATCTTGTTCCATCTGTGATTGTAGTGTCTGGATAGTACCTTCTTCTTATTGCAGATGTAACTTTAACTCCCCATGTTCTCAATTTTGCCGTTATTTCTTCATCCGTTACATAAGCTGGTAAGTGCATGAATGAAACAACACACTCTCTCTCTTGAAGATTCCTCACTTCACACACAATTCCTTTTACTGTTAGTCCATCCTTTAAAACTTCACATGCTTCTTCATCCGTTACTGTTACCTCATACTCATTATTTAATCTTGGTCTTACCGCTAACACTTTACTCAGTCCAACTTTTTCAATCAACGCTTTTATCACATCCTCCACCCTTCGATCTCTTACTTCTGTAGTATTAACAATTACTGTTGCCTCCTTTGAGTAATACTTTTGTTGTTCATTGTCTTTCAACTCATTCCTTTGTCTTCTCACCTCACTTGTCTCTGTTGATTTTCTTTGCTTTATTCTTTCTCCAGTATCTTTTTGAAGTTCTTTACTGTTGCTTTTTTCCTCAGCCATTTCTTTGCCATCGCCATGTTGTTCCTCCATAATCAAACTTTTAAGAGCTTTAAAGCTCCTTTGGCCCTAAGCAGTAAATTGTGCTCAGGGCCCTAAAAAATAAAGTAATAAAACAAACCAAGAAAAAAAATATTATATTTAACTAAATCCAATATAATATAAAACAAACCAAAACAAACACATGGGAGAGCCTTTCTCTCCCTACTGCCACCTCTTACTTCCTGGAATGTACCAACAATCACAGGTGCTCAGGTTGGTATGGCCGTAAGCGAAGGTTGCTGCAAAGAGAGGGCTATTTAAAGATCAGCCATTCTAATCGCCAGTACATTATATAAGTAGGAAAGAAAACCCAAAAGCTTAAAGCACCTGGTATTCCCAGGCGGTCTCTCATCCAAGTACTAACCAGACCTAAACCTGCTAAGATTCAGAGATTGGGCATTGACTCTTTTTTTTTTTTTTGCAAGATTATTATATACTTAGTGAAAAATTTCCAAAAAGCTTAAAGCACCTGGTATTCCCAAGCGGTCTCTGATCCAAGTATTAACCAGACCTAAACCTGCTAAGATTCAGAGATTGGGCATTGACTCTTTTTTTTTTTTTTTGCAAGATTATTACATACTTAGTGAAAAATTTCCAAAAAGCTTAAAGCACCTGCTATTCCAAGGCAGTCTCCAATCCAAGTACTAACCAGGCCCAAACCTGCTAATATTCAGAGATTGGGCAGTCACTTTTTTTTTTTTTTTTTTTTGCAAGATTATTATATACTTAGTGAAAAATTTCCAAAAAACTTAAAGCACCTTGCTATTCCAAGGCGGTCTCTCATCCAAGTACTAACCAGGCCCAAACCTGCTAAGATTCAGAGATTGGGCATTGACTCTTTTTTTTTTTTGCAAGATTATTATATACTTAGTGAAAAATTTCCAAAAAGCTTGAAGCACCTGGTATTCCCAGGCGGTCTCTGATCCAAGTACTAACCTGACCTAAACCTGCTAAGATTCAGAGATTGGGCATTGACTTTTTTTTTTTTTTTTTGCAAGATTATTATATACTTAGTGAAAAATTTCCAAAAAGCTTAAAGCACCTGGTATTCCCAGGCGGTATCTGATCCAAGTATTAACCAGACCTAAACCTGCTAAGATTCAGAGATTGGGCATTGACTCTTTTTTTTTTTTTTTGCAAGATTATTACATACTTAGTGAAAAATTTCCAAAAAGCTTAAAGCACCTGCTATTCCAAGGCAGTCTCCAATCCAAGTACTAACCAGGCCCAAACCTGCTAATATTCAGAGATCGGGCAATGACACTATTTTATTTTCTTTGGCAAGATTATTATATAATTACTGAAAAATTTCCAAAAAGCTTAAAGCACCTGGTATTCCCAGGCGGTCTCTGATCCAAGTACTAACCAGACCTAAACCTGCCAAGATTCAGAGATTGGGCATTGACTCTTTTTATTTATTTTTTTTGCAAGATTACTATATACTTAGTGAAAAATTTCCAAAAAGCTTAAAGCACCTGGTATTCCCAGGCGGTCTCTGATCTAAGCACTAACGAGACCTAAACCTGCTAAGATTCAGAGATCGGGCATTGACTCTTTTTTTTTTGCAAGACTATTATATACTTAGTGAAAAATTTCCAAAAAGCTTAAAGCACCTGGTATTCCCAGGCGGTCTCTCATCCAAGTACCAACCAGACCTAAACCTGCTAAGATTCAGAGATTGGGCATTGACTCTTTTTATCTTTATTTTTTTCAAGATTACTATATACTTAGTGAAAAATTTCCAAAAAGCTTAAAGCACCTGGTATTCCCAGGCGGTCTCTGATCTAAGTACTAACGAGACCTAAACCTGCTAAGATTCAGAGATCGGCATTGACTCTTTTTTTTTTGCAAGATTATTATATACTTAGTGAAAAATTTCCAAAAAGCTTAAAGCACCTTGCTATTCCAAGGCGGTCTCCCATCCAAGTACTAACCAGGCCCAAACCTGCTAATTTTCAGAGATCGGGCATTGACTAAATTTTTTTTAATTTTTTTGCAAAATTATTCAATACTTAGTGAAAAATTTCCAAAAAGCTTACAGCACCTGGTACTCCCAGGCGGTCTCCCATCCAAGTACTAACCAGGCCCAAACCTGCTTAGCTTCCGAGATCAGACGAAATCAGGCATAGCCAGGTTGGTATGGCCGTAAGCGAAGTTTGCTGCAAAGAGAGGGCTATTTAAAGATCAGCCATTCTAATCGCCAGTACATTATATAAGTAGGGAAGAAAACCCAAAAGCTTACAGCACCTAGTATTCCCAGGCGGTCTCCCATCCAAGTACTAACCAGGCCCAACCCTGCTTAGCTTCCGAGATCAGACGAGATCAGGCATAGCCAGGTTGGTATGGCTGTAAGCGAAGGTTGCTGCAAAGAGAGGGCTATTTAAAGATCAGCCATTCTAATCGCCAGTACATTATATAAGTAGGAAAGAAAACCCAAAAGCTTAAAGCACCTGGTATTCCCAGGCGGTCTCTCATCCAAGTACTAACCAGACGTAAACCTGCTAAGACTCAGAGATTGGGCATTGACTCTTTTTTTTTTTTTTTTGCAAGATAATTATATACTTAGTGAAAAATTTCCAAAAAGCTTAAAGCACCTGGTATTCCCAGGCGGTCTCTGATCCAAGTACTAACCAGACCTAAACCTGCTAAGATTCAGAGATCGGGCATTGACTCTTTTTTTTTTTTGCAAGATTATTACATACTTAGTGAAAAATTTTCAAAAAGCTTAAAGCACCTTGCTATTCCAAGGCGGTCTCTCATCCAAGTACTAACCAGACCTAAACCTGCTAAGATTCAGAGATTGGGCATTGACTCTTTTTTTTTTTTTTTTTTTGCAAGATTATTACAGACTTCGTGAAAAATTTCCAAAAAGCTTAAAGCACCTGCTATTCCAAGACAGTCTTCCATCAAAGTACTAACCAGGCCCAAACCTGCTAATATTCAGAGATTGGGCATTGACTCTTTTTTTTTTTTTTTGCAAGATTATTACAGACTTCGTGAAAAATTTCCAAAAAGCTTAAAGCACCTGCTATTCCAAGGCAGTCTCCAATCCAAGTACTAACCAGGCCCAAACCTGCTAATATTCAGAGATCGGGCAATGACACTATTTTTTTTTCTTTGGCAAGATTATTATATAATTACTGAAAAATTTCCAAAAAGCTTAAAGCACCTGGTATTCCCAGGCGGTCTCTGATCCAAGTACTAACCAGACCTAAACCTGCTAAGATTCAGAGATCGGGCATTGACTCTTTTTTTTTTTTGCAAGATTATTATATACTTAGTGAAAAATTTCCAATAAGCCTAAAGCACCTGGAATTCCCAGGCGGTCTCTGATCCAAGTACTAACCGGACCTAAACCTGCTAAGATTCAGAGATTGGGCATTGACTATATATTTTTTTATTTTTTTGCAAGATTATTACATACTTCGTGAAAAATTTCCAAAAAGCTTAAAGCACCTGCTATTCCAAGGCAGTCTTCCATCCAAGTACTAACCAGGCCCAAACCTGCTAAGATTCAGAGATTGGGCATTGACTCTTTTTTTTTTTTTTTTGCAAGATTATTATATACTTAGTGAAAAATTTCCAAAAAGCTTAAAGCACCTTGCTATTCCAAGGCGGTCTCTCATCAAAGTACTAACCAGACCTAAACCTGCTAAGATTCAGAGATTGGGCATTAACTCTTTTTTTTTTTTTTGCAAGATTATTACATACTTAGTGAAAAATTTCCAAAAAGCTTAAAGCACCTGCTATTCCAAGGCAGTCTCCAATCCAAGTACTAACCAGGCCCAAACCTGCTAATATTCAGAGATTGGCCATTGACTCTTTTTTTTTTTTGCAAGATTATTATATACTTAGTGAAAATTTTCCAAAAAGCTTAAACCACCTTGCTATTCCAAGGCGGTCTCCCATCCAAGTACTAACCAGGCCCAAACCTGCTAATATTCAGAGATCGGGCAATGACACTATTTTTTTTTCTTTGGCAAGATTATTATATAATTACTGAAAAATTTCCAAAAAGCTTAAAGCACCTGGTATTCCCAGGCGGTCTCTCATCCAAGTACCAACCAGACCTAAACCTGCTAAGATTCAGAGATTGGGCATTGACTCATTTTTTTTGTTGCAAGATTATTATATACTTAGTGAAAAATTTCCAAAAAGCTTAAAGCACCTGGTATTCCCAGGCGGTCTCTGATCCAAGTACTAACCAGACCTAAACCTGCTAAGATTCAGAGATCGGGCATTGACTAAATTTTTTTTAATTTTTTTGCAAAATTATTCAATACTTAGTGAAAAATTTCCAAAAAGCTTACAGCACCTGGTACTCCCAGGCGGTCTCCCATCCAAGTACTAACCAGGCCCAAACCTGCTTAGCTTCCGAGATCAGACGAAATCAGGCATAGCCAGGTTGGTATGGCCGTAAGCGAAGTTTGCTGCAAAGAGAGGGCTATTTAAAGATCAGCCATTCTAATCGCCAGTACATTATATAAGTAGGAAAGAAAACCCAAAAGCTTAAAGCACCTGGTATTCCCAGGCGGTCTCTCATCCAAGTACTAACCAGACGTAAACCTGCTAAGACTCAGAGATTGGGCATTGACTCTTTTTTTTTTTTTTTGCAAGATAATTATATACTTAGTGAAAAATTTCCAAAAAGCTTAAAGCACCTGGTATTCCCAGGCGGTCTCTGATCCAAGTACTAACCAGACCTAAACCTGCTAAGATTCAGAGATCGGGCATTGACTCTTTTTTTTTTTTTGCAAGATTATTATATACTTAGTGAAAAATTTCCAAAAAGTTTAAAGCACCTTGCTATTCCAAGGCGGTCTCTCATCCAAGTACTAACCAGACCTAAACCTGCTAAGATTCAGAGATTGGGCATTGACTATTTATTTTTTTATTTTTTTGCAAGATTATTACATCCTTCGTGAAAAATTTCCAAAAAGCTTAAAGCACCTGCTATTCCAAGGCAGTCTTCCATCCAAGTACTAACCAGGCCCAAACCTGCTAAGATTCAGAGATTGGGCATTGACTCTTTTTTTTTTTTTTTGCAAGATTATTATATACTTAGTGAAAAATTTCCAAAAAGCTTAAAGCACCTTGCTATTCCAAGGCGGTCTCTCATCAAAGTACTAACCAGACCTAAACCTGCTAAGATTCAGAGATTGGGCATTGACTCTTTTTTTTTTTTTTGCAAGATTATTACATACTTAGTGAAAAATTTCCAAAAAGCTTAAAGCACCTGCTATTCCAAGGCAGTCTTCCATCCAAGTACTAACCAGGCCCAAACCTGCTAAGATTCAGAGATTGGGCATTGACTCTTTTTTTTTTTTTTGCAAGATTATTATATACTTAGTGAAAAATTTCCAAAAAGCTTAAAGCACCTTGCTATTCCAAGGCGGTCTCTCATCAAAGTACTAACCAGACCTAAACCTGCTAAGATTCAGAGATTGGGCATTGACTCTTTTTTTTTTTTTTTTGCAAGATTATTACATACTTAGTGAAAAATTTCCAAAAAGCTTAAAGCACCTGCTATTCCAAGGCAGTCTCCAATCCAAGTACTAACCAGGCCCAAACCTGCTAATATTCAGAGATTGGCCATTGACTCTTTTTTTTTTTTGCAAGATTATTATATACTTAGTGAAAATTTTCCAAAAAGCTTAAACCACCTTGCTATTCCAAGGCGGTCTCCCATCCAAGTACTAACCAGGCCCAAACCTGCTAATATTCAGAGATCGGGCAATGACACTATTTTTTTTTCTTTGGCAAGATTATTATATAATTAATGAAAAATTTCCAAAAAGCTTAAAGCACCTGGTATTCCCAGGCGGTCTCTCATCCAAGTACCAACCAGACCTAAACCTGCTAAGATTCAGAGATTGGGCATTGACTCTTTTTTTTTGTTGCAAGATTATTATATACTTAGTGAAAAATTTCCAAAAAGCTTAAAGCACCTGGTATTCCCAGGCGGTCTCTGATCCAAGTACTAACCAGACCTAAACCTGCTAAGATTCAGAGATCGGGCATTGACTCTTTTTTTTTTGGCAAGATTATTATATGCTTAGTGAAAAATTTCCAAAAAGCTTAAAGCACCTTGCTATTCCAAGGCGGTTTCCCATCCAAGTACTAACCAGGCCCAAACCTGCTAATATTCAGAGATCGGGCATTGACTCTATTTTTTTTATTTTTTTTGCAAAATTATTAAAAACTTAGTGAAAAATTTCCAAAAAGCTTACAGCACCTGGTACTCCCAGGCGGTCTCCCATCCAAGTACTAACCAGGCCCAAACCTACTTAGCTTCCGAGATCAGATGAGATCAGGCATAGCCAGGTTGGTATGGCCGTAAGCGAAGGTTGCTGCAAAGAGAGGGCTATTTAAAGATCAGCCATTCTAATCTCCAGTACATAATATAAGTAGGGAAGAAAACCCAAAAGCTTACAGCACCTGGTATTCCCAGGCGGTCTCCCATCCAAGTACTAACCAGGCCCAACCCTGCTTAGCTTCCGAGATCAGACGAGATCAGGCATAGCTTTTTTTTTTTTTTTTTTTTTTAGCTTTTTTTTTTTTATTGAAAGTCCTATTTCCTTTTAAAACAGTTTTTTAACATTTTTTTTTTCTAAAGAAGACTCAAATCAATATTACAAGCATAATAACATACATTTTTAGAACAATCTAAATCACATTTTGGCAATAATACATTAAAATGAAAAAATGTCATTTCAAGGAATGGATTCCCTTGTACAAAATTTTTTACAAACACTTCTTTTTCATCTTTCATATTATAGTATTCAAACAGAACATTTAGAATAAAACACATCTTTATCCTAAAAAGTTTGCACACAGGTATTTCTGTCTTCTTTTGTTTGACCATATTTCTTCTGCTCCATATAACAAACCTTGCAATGTTTAAGATGAAATTTAAAAAACACTCATTCTTGACATTACCTTTAAAACCAAATAAAAACATTGTTTCCCATTCTTCATTAAGATATTTGTCTTCAACTCCCAATTTACTTGCCATTTGTTTTAATTTTTTTATAAAACATTGTAACTCTGTACATTTAAAGAAAAGGTGCAGCACTCCTTCATCTTCCCTGTTGCATACCTTACATCTTGCATTGCTTTCCAGACCAATTTTGCACAGTCTCATTTCACTTAGTAAACAATTGTGTCTTAAAATGTAATCAAAATTTTCTAAAATTGGACTTTTCCACCAATCTCTCAGATTCTGCCATATATTTTTTCTTTCCATGCTTGGAAATATTCTTTGCCAATATTGTTCTGCTTTTGGTGTTATAAAAACATCTTTACATAAACAAGAATAAAACATTTTTAATATACCATCTTTAAAGTCATATTGTTTATCATTGATTTTAAAAGCAACCATCATTCTATCACTACAATTTGTTTGCATTTTTCCTTCTAAAATATTTATCCATTCTTTCGGTATTACCTCTTTCAATTTTTTAAATTGATTTTCTAAGACTGTTTTACTTTCATCCTCATAATTTTCTACAATTGCATCACTTATTACTTGCACAGGTACAAAACCAGGTATCACTTCATACATGATATCTTTTATTTGCTTTATGCCCGCATTAAACCATTTTTTATAAAAAAAGGTATGATGTCCCCTTTTAATTGTATTATTTAAAAACAGTGGTTGTCTTAAAATCTCTTCCTTGCTTAAAGACATACAAACAACATTCTTTCTAAATTCACCCCATGCTTTTACAACTTCTTTATAAAACTCTGGAATTCCATTCATCATGTTTTCTTTTAGTTTCATCCATAGAACATCATCTCCCATTTTTCCACATTTATCTAAAAAATATTTCATTACTCCCTTCCAAGCATATTTTCCATCTTTCCAATATTTATTAACAATTTTAATTCTTATACTTTTCATCCTTATGAATGGATCTATTAGACCTAGCCCTCCTTCCTCCACCTTTCCAATTAAAGTGTCATAAGCAATTTTTGCTGTTTTTCCTTTCCATAAAAAGTTTAAAACAATAGATTTAATTTTTTTATATATCCACAAAGGCAAGCTCACAGAACTCAGCACATACCACATTTTTGATAAAAACAAAGAATTGATAACTAAAACTTTACCTTTTAAAAACAAATTTCTTAATTTCCAGAAATCCAATCTCTTTTCCATTCCTTTTAAAACCTCCTCCCATAATGCATCCCTTATTTCATTTTCATTTTCACCAACCCTTATACCTAAAATTTTCATATTCCTCTTCTCTTCCTTAAATTGTATTTTATTCGAAACATCATTCGTTAATCCAACTCTCATGTATGTTGTTTTTTCTTTATTAACTTTTGCCCCTGTTCCTTTACAATATCTTTCTAAAATGCCCATTGCTAAATCTATACTTTTAATATCTTTTAAAATCAATGTTGTGTCGTCTGCATATTGAAACACTTTATGTTCTGATTCAGTTTCTTTTATCCATATTCCTTTTATGTTCTTTTCCTGGTCTATTGCCAGTCCTAAAGCTTCAGATACTAACGTGTATAATAATGCTGACATAGGGCACCCCTGTCTGATCGATCTTGTTATTTTAAAATCTTCAGTTAAAAACCCATTTACTTTTACACAACTAGTTATATCTGTATATAAAGATTTTATCCAATTTAAAAAATTCTCCCCAAACCCAAATCTCTCCATTACATCTATCAAATATTTGTGTTCAACTCTATCAAATGCTTTTTCCAAATCCACACTTATTATATATCCTGTTTCTTTTTTCTCCTTCATGTACCATATTAGATCTCTTATATTGTTGATAACATCAGTGATATCTCTTTTTAGAACAGCATATGCTTGATTCGTTGTAATTATATTTGGTACTACTAATTTCAATCGATTTGCTAAAATTTTAGCTAATATTTTATAATCTGTATTTAACATACTTAGTGGTCTGTAATTTTTTAAATCTCCCTTATCTCCTTTTCTCTTGTAAATTATTTTCACCATTCCTTTCTTCATACTATTAGTTAAATTTCCTTTCCTGAAAATATCTGTATATACTTCATTTAAAATTGGACATAAAACACCCTTAAAAACCTTATAAAATTCAGCTGATAATCCATCTATTCCTGGACATTTACCATTTTTCAATTGATCAATTGCTGTTCCTATTTCTAATTCCGTAATCCCACTCTCACACATTTCTTTGTCTTCCTCTTTAACTTTAACATTTATTTTTCTTAATAAAAATTCCTCATCTTCTAAAACCACCTCATTTTCGGTAAATAAATCTTTATAGAATCTTTTAATTTCTCCTAAAATTCCTTCTTTATCTTCTACAGATTTCCCATCTTGTATTTTAAAACTTGTTATTATATCCGCTCTCTGTCTTGTTTTTTCCAGTTCATAGAAATATTTTGTACTCCTTTCTCCCTCTACAATGTCTTTTGCCCTGCTTCTGATTATTGCTCCTTTGCACTTTTCTTCTTCAATTTTCCTTAATTCTTCCTGTAATTCTATTATCTTATCTATATCATGCACATTTACTTTCCTCATCTCTTCATCCCACTCTTTTTTTATCTTTATTTCTTTCATTCTTTTCGCTTTCTGTATTTTTTTAGAATATTCTATTGAGAATTTTTTTAATCTACTCTTTAAAATGTCCCACCAAAAACCTTTTTCCATTTCATACATTCCATCATTAATACTATTAATTATTATGCTCTCTATTTCCATTTTGTACACTTCCATTTTTAGCAGTTATGTATTTAATATCCATACCCCTGGCCCTTTATTAGTCTCAGTAAAATTCATTGTTATCCATAAAAAATCATGATCACTTTCACTATAATTTTTATATAAAGCCTTCGTGACATAATGTACTTCTTCTTTCTTGCATAAAAATAAGTCTATTCTACTTTGTTTTAGAATGTTATCAACAATTTGTCTTCTTGAATATTCTCTTTTCATACCATTCATCTCTCTCCACACATCCACCATATTATTTTTCTCCATTATATTATATAGTTCATTCCTCCCTCTATCTCTTCTAAATTGCATTGAATCATCAATATCTATTCTCTGTATTACAGTATTAAAATCACCTAAAACAATAATGCTTTCTTGTTTTTCTATTAAATCATTCAGATCCTTATAAAAGTTATATTTCTCTCTTTCCTCATTAGGTGCATGTATGTTACACACTTTCATTTCTTTTCCATTACACAAGAATTTGACTATTATTATTCTTCCATTTGTGTCTTTGTAGTCTACATCAACTTTTTCAAATACCCCTTTTTTTTATTAAAATAGCTACCCCTCTTTTCCTTCCTATATCACAATTACTATACATTTCTCCATTCCACAATTTTCTAATTTCATCACTTATTTTATCTTCCCACCTTGTTTCTTGTAGACATAAAACATCACACTTTTTTGTCAGACACATCAATCTCTCAAACTTTTGACTTTGGGATAAGCCTCTAGCATTAAGTGAAACAATACTTAGAGAGCTCATTAAAAAGGAAAAAACAGGATAAACCAATAACCACCACTCAATTAGTTTCATTGTCTTTAAAGAAAACATGTCTTGCTTCCCCCATTTCCACTTTCCTCCTTTCCTTCAGCTCTTCTCTTCTTATTTTCTGCTTTTTAAGAACCTGTTGAATGTCTACTCCACCTTTTGTTCTTGCTTTTACACCTCTATTCAGTCTTTCTATTCCTTTATTTTCCAATCCAAAAATCCTCCCCCCATTTTCCGCTTCTCTTACCTCAGGCAGTATCTTCATTCCCTTATGCTCATCCTTTTCCTTTTCTTGACCTTTTTCACAGTCCATCCCAGTCGTGTCCACTTCTTCCTTTTCCTTAGAAAAGTCTTTGTTAATCAGATTTCTTTCCTCTTTGTCTACTCCTTCTCCCATCTCCATTCCTTGTTCTCCATCCTTGTTCTTTTCTTCATTCTCATCTTTGCTGGTTTCCTCCTCTTCCTCATTGTCCTGTTCATCTTCCTCTCCTTGAGTCTGCCGCAGTGAATCATTTAAATGCTCAGTTGCAGTATCTCCCATCCCCTCCTGTACTTCCATATTTGTGTCCTCATTTACCTCATGGTCCATCTCACATCTGCATCTCATGATTGCTTTGTCGCAGCCTTGGCACCGTGGGACTTTGCAGTCCCGCGCATAATGCCCCTGCTCAAGACAGTCTCGACATTTGAATTGCGGACAGTCCTTTTTCTCATGTTCCACACTTACACAGATCCTGCATGTCTTCAATTGGTTGTCATGAATCACTCTGTAGTACTGCACTCCTTCTTCAGTCATGAACCTGGTATTATATGGCAAAGATGTCACTTCTTGTGGAAACTTTACCTTTATAAAACGTGTTCCGTCCGCCACTGTTGTCCCCGGATGATATCTCCTTCTTAGAGGCAATATGGGAGTAACTCCCCAATTCATCAATTTTTGAATAATTTCCTCATCTTCTATATAGCTGGGCAGACTCAAGAAAGATACCATTCTTTCTGTTGCACACAGTTTCCTTATCTCACATTCTTTTCCGTTAATCATGATTCCATTCAACAGTGAATCACAGTCCAACTCACTCTCCATAGTCATTTCAAATTCATTTTTATTCTTTCTTCTTAGTCCGATCAGTTTTCCAATTCCTACTTTCTCTTCAACTGATTTAATTATCATTATTACTGTTGTATTTTCTATATCTTTTACAGTCATTGTTAATGTGGCTTCTTTTCTGTATTGCCTCTGATACTTTGTTTGTTGGCTCAAGTTCTTTATCATTTGCTGTCGTTGAGATAAATCATTTCTTTTTTCTCCAACTCCTTTATTAGTTCCAGTACCTTCAGTTGTTTGTAGTTCTGTTTTTCTGTCCTGTCCATTTTTTTTTCCATCTGGTTTTCTCCTTGAAACCACCTTTGCCCATGTTTCATTCCTGCTTTCACCATTCTCGTCATTTATATTCCTTTCCATCTCGTCTGCGACATATCCTGATTCTCTGTTCCCCATCTCATTTCCTTTTGCCAGTCCGTGCCCTTTGTCAGTTAAATCCGTCATTTTGTTAAATGTAAAAGCCCAAACAGAATGAACTGTTTGGGGTAAAAAAAAAAAAAAAAAAACACTAGACACTAGGAAAGAAAACCCAAAAGCTTAAAGCACCTGGTATTCCCAGGCGGTCTCTCATCCAAGTACTAACCAGACGTAAACCTGCTAAGATTCAGAGATTGGGCATTGACTCTTTTTTTTTTTTTTTTGCAAGATTATTATATACTTAGTGAAAAATTTCCAAAAAGCTTAAAGCACCTGGTATTCCCAGGCGGTCTCTGATCCAAGTACTAACCAGACCTAAACCTGCTAAGATTCAGAGATCGGGCATTGACTCTTTTTTTTTTTTTTTGCAAGATTATTACAGACTTCGTGAAAAATTTCCAAAAAGCTTAAAGCACCTGCTATTCCAAGGCAGTCTTCCATCCAAGTACTAACCAGGCCCAAACCTGCTAATATTCAGAGATTGTGCATTGACTCTTTTTTTTTTTTTTGCAAGATTATTATATACTTAGTGAAAAATTTCCAAAAAGCTTAAAGCACCTTGCTATTCCAAGGCGGTCTCTCATCCAAGTACTAACCAGACCTAAACCTGCTAAGATTCAGCAATTGGTCGTCAGCCCAGCACCACTGCCCCGGATTGCAACCGGCCATGCGCCACAACCCAAGATGACCGCCAGTCCAGCACCACTGCCCAGGATGGCTACCAGCCAGGCGCCACCATCCAAGATGGCCGCCAGTCCAGCATCACTGCCCAGGATGGCTACCAGCCAAGCGCCACAGCACAAGATGGCCGCTAACCCAGCGCCAATGCCCAAATTGGCCACCGTTCCAGCGCCACAGCCCAAGATGGCCGCCAACCCAGCGCCAATGCCCAAATTGGCCACCAGTCCAGCGCCACAGTACAAGATGGCCGCCAGCCCAGCGCCAATGCCCACTTTGGCCAACGGTTCAGTGCCACAGCCCAAGATGGCCGTCAGCCTAGCGCCACAACCCCAGATGGCCGCCAGACCAGCACCACAGTACAAGATGGCCGCCTGTCCAGCGCCACAGTACAAGATGGCCGCCAGTCCAGCACCACAACCCCAGATGGCCGCCAGACCAGCACCACAGTACAAGATGGCCGCCTTTCCAGAGTCATGGCCCAAGATGGCTGCTTGCCCAGCGCCGCTGCACAGGATGAGAGTCTCAGCTGACCCTTCAGAGTCGAGTCAGGTGCCCGTGGACCCTCCAGAGTCGAGTCAGGTGCCCGTGGACCCTCCGGAGTCGAGTCAGGTGCCAGTGGACCCTCCGGAGTCGAGTCAGGTGCCAGTGGACCCTCCGGAGTCGAGTCAGGTGCCAGTGGACCCTCCGGAGTCGAGTCAGGTGCCAGTGGACCCTCCGGAGTCGAGTCAGGTGCCAGTGGACCCTCCGGAGTCGAGTCAGGTGCCAGTGGACCCTCCGGAGTCGAGTCAGGTGCCAGTGAACCCTCCGGAGTCGAGTCAGGTGCCAGTGGATCCTCCGGAGTCGAGTCAGGTGCCAGTCACCGCTGATCCTCCAGAGTCAGGGCTAGTCACCACTGATCCTCCAGAGTCAGGGCTTGTCACCGCTGATCCTCCAGAGTCGAGTCAGGTGCCAGGGAACTCTCCAGAGTCAGGGCTTATCACCGGTGACCTTCCAGAGTCAGGGCTTATCACCGGTGACCTTCCAGAGTCAGGGCTAGTCACCGATGACCCTCCAGAGTCAGGGCTAGTCACCGATGACCCTCCAGAGTCAGGGCTAGTCACCGATGACCCTCCAGAGTCAGGGCTAGTCACCGATGACCCTCCAGAGTCAGGGCTAGTCACCGATGACCTTCCAGAGTCAGGGCTAGTCACCGATGACCTTCCAGAGTCAGGGCTAGTCACCGATGACCTTCCAGAGTCAGGGCTAGTCACCGATGACCTTCCAGAGTCAGGGCTAGTCACCGATGATCTTCCAGAGCCAGGGCTAGCCACCGATGACCTTCCAGAGTCAGGGCTAGTCACCGATGACCTTCCAGAGTCAGGGCTAGTCATTGATGACCCTCCAGAGTCGAGTCGGGTTCCAGATGACCCTCCAGAGTCAAGGCTAGTCACTGTTAACCCTCCAGAGTCAGGGCTAGTCACCGCTGATGCTCCAGAGTCAGGGCTAGTCACCGTTGACCTTTCAGAGTCAAGTCAAGTCACCTTTGACCTTTCAGAGCTAAGTCAAGTCACCGGTGATCTTCAAGGACTGAGTCAAGTCACCGGTGATCTTCAAGGACTGAGTCAAGTCACCTCTGATCTTCATGAACAAAGGCAAGTCACCTCTGATCTTCATGAACAAAGGCAAGTCACCATTGATCTTCATGAGCAAATGCAAGTCACCAATGATCTTCATGAGCAGTGTCAGGCCAGCACCGATCTTCTGGAGTCCAGTAGAGACACCATGGAATTACCAGAGTCTCGTCCTCCCGTTGATCCGGCCGCACGGAAGTGGTGGGCTTCTGATCCGCCCTGGGGGCTTTGTGCATCGACCACAGGGATGTGGTGGTCTTCTGCTCCGCCCTGGAGGGCTTCCGCTTTGACCACAGGGGGGTGGTGGTCTTCTGCTCCGTCCTGGGGGCCTTCCGCCCTGACCACATGGTGGTGGTGGTCTTCTGCTCCGCCCTGGGGAACTCTGGCCTCGACCACAAGGTTGTGGTGGTCTTCTGCTCCGCCCTGGGGGGCTTCCGCTCTGACCACACGGACATGGTGGTCTTCTGCTCCGCCCTGGGGGGCTTCCGCTCTGACCACACGGGCATGGTGGTCTTCCGCTCCGCCCTGGGGGGCGCTTGCCCTGACTACACGGTTGTGGTGGTCTTCCGCTCCGCCCTGGAGGGCTCTGGCCTTGACCACAAGGGTGTGGTGGTCTTCTGCTCCGCCCTGGGGGGCTTCATGTTGTTTTTTCCTTTGGTTTTTGTGTTAATGTCTGTCCCTGTTCCTTTCTGTTAGTCTGGCCCTCCGTCCCTCCCCCTGAACCTCCTCCTGTCCTCCTCCCTCCTGGTCTTTCTGTGTTGTGTTTACATTCTGGTGCCTGTTCCCCATGTTTTTCTTTTCTGGCCCTCCGTCCCTCCCCCTGAGCCTCCACCTGTCCACCTCCCTCCTGGTCTCTGTTTTGTGTCTGTCTTGGAGCGTCTGGGAGCCGCTCCGTAGAAGGGGGGTACTGTCACAGTGTCTGGGTTGTGTTCCCTGGGGTTCCACTAGGTGTCCTCAGTTCCCACGGTGTTTATCATATTATCACTTCCTGTCTCCTTATTTGGTCACCTTCCTCCTTGTTTAGTTAATTGATTGTTCCCCACATGTCTCCTGTTTCCCCATTATCCTTTTGTGTATATAACCCGGTCTGTCTTAGTATGTGTCACGGAGTCGTGGTTTAATTCATGTCCGTCATCTTGTCATGCTCTTGCCTTGTGTCCTTGTTTGTTTATGTTTGGTTTGGTTTTGTTTGGTATCGACCTCTGCCTGGACTGTTTACCCTTTTGGATTGCCCTTAATAAAAGACTTACTCGCAATTGGTTCTATCTCCGTGCCTCATTGGATCCCTGCCGTGACAGGCTCTTGTTCAGCCTTTCCTTCTACTCTTATACCTTTTATGTCATTATCTGCTTTTATTGCTAATCCCAGTGGCTCTGCTACAAGTGAATATAGTAAAGCAGATAACGGACATCCTTGTCTAATCAATCTCGTTGTTTTAAAACATTCAGATATAAAACCATTGCATTTAATACATGTGTAAATATTAGAATAAAAAATCATAATCTTCTAAAATTATCCCCAAATCCAAACTTTTTAATTACATTAAATAAATATTCATGTTCCACTCTATCAAAGGCTTTCTCTAGATCCAAACTGATTAAATACCCCCCCTTATTTTTCTCCCTTATATAAAACATTGTATCTCTTATACTTTGAACTGTATCTAATATATCCTTGCCCTGTACTCCATATGCCTGTGTCGTGCTTATAATTTTGGGTAAAACTTTTTTCAATCGATTTGCTAAAACCTTTGCTAAAATTTTAAAATCTGTATTTAGCATAGTTAAAGGCCTATAATTCTTTAGATCATTAGGATTCCCTCTTTTTTTATAAATCATTTTAACCATTCCTATCTTCATTTTTTCACTTAATTCCTCTTTTTTAAAAATCTCATCATATACTACTTTCAAAACTGGTACTACCATCTCTCTAAAACTCTTATAAAATTCATTTGTTAATCCATCTATACCTGGGCTCTTTCCTGTAATCAATTGACTTATTGCTATATCAATTTCCTCTTCCGATATCTCTGCATCACATAAAATATTATCTTCCTCTAAAACTTTTACCTTTATTTGATTTAAACAAAACTCTTCTTCCTTCTTATCTATCCCCCTTCCCTTGAACACGTTTTCGTAAAAGCTTTTAACAGTTGATAGTATTTCTTCAGTTCCTTGTTTTTTTTCACCATTTTCATCTACCACTTCGTTTATTAAATCTGCCTTCTGTCTATTTTTTTCCAAATTAAAAAAGAACTTTGTGCTTCTTTCTCCTGCTACAACATACTTTGCTTTACTTCTAATGATAGCCCCCCTACATTTTTCATCTTCAATTTCGCTTATCTGTTGTTGTAACTTTAACACTTTCCCTAATTCTTCTCCCTTATTTTCCTCTATTCTTTGTATTTCTTTTTCCAACTCTTTTCTTATTTTCATTTCCTTACTATTTTTCACTTTTCTTAAAATTTTACAGTATTGTATCGAAGCATTCTTTATATCCCATTTCACATTATCCCACCATATTCTTTTTCCTTCTTCGTACATCTTATGCATTTTACTATTTTCTATTATTTGCTTAATTTTTTCTTTATAAGATTCATCTTTCAATATTGCTGCATTTAAAACCCAAACCCCTGCTCCTCTTTCTATTTTGGTAAAATCTAATTTAACACATAAAAAGAAATGATCACTAAGACCAACTTCTTTATAATATACACTTTTGATATGTCCCTCCATTTCCCCATTACATAAAACATAATCAATTCTACTTTGTTTTAATTCATTCATTACCATTTGTTTTCTTGAAAACTTTCTCTTTGTTCTATTTCTCTCTCTCCATACATCTATCAAATTACTTTCCTTCATTACCTTCACCAGCTCTTCTCTACCCTTCTCAGCTCTGAAAACCATTTTGCTTGCCAAATCAAATTCTGAAAAAACTGTATTAAAATCCCCTATTAAAATAACATTCTGCCATCTTTTTAGGTTAAAATTCACGTTTTTAAAAAATTCAACTTTCTCTTTTTCTTCATGTGGTGCATGTATATTATAAATGATTATATTATCTTCGTCTTTTTCTATTTTAACAGCCATGCTTTTCCCTACCCCATCGTTAAATATTACTTGTTCTTTTCCACATACCCCTCTCTTTATTAAAATTGCTACCCCACTCCCTGAATCCTCTCCTCCATTATTCACATATATATTACCATCCCATTTTGCTTGAAACCTTTCAACACTTTCATTTTTCCAATTTGTTTCTTGCAATACAATCATATCAGCTACTTTGCATAAGACCCCCATCTTTTCAAATTTATCTATATTCAACAGACCTCTAGCATTCCATGATACAATGTTTAAAAACATAATAATTAATAAATAATAATAAAAAATTAAACCAAACATTGTTTTCTTAGTCTACCTCCTCCTCCTCAACTTCCATCAGCACTTGAAATCTATTCTCAAACAAATGTTTCCCCTTACTGTGTTTTTTCCTTACAAGTCTTTTTTTTCTGGCCACATCCACGTTTGGTATTACCTTAAGGGTTCTCCTTCTTAATGTCTCCCTTCTGTCCTTTCTGTCGTCCATTTTGTCCATTTCTTTCTCCTCTTCAGTTATTTCTTGCATTCCCTCCTCCTTTTCTTTTAGTCCTTGGTCCTCCATTTCCTCCAATGCCCCTTGTGTTACTTCCCGTGATGTCAATATTCCTTTGTCCATTTCTCCTTCCAATTCCTTCTTATTTTCCACAATAGCCTCTTTATTTACAGCATCTTCTTCCCCATTCTCTCCATCATTTTGCAATTCAGTTTCTTTTGACATTGGCCCTCCTACACCTTCTGACTCTTTATTTTGAATTTCGTTCTCCATCCAACACTCACATCTTACAATCACCTTTCTGCAATCCGGGCACTTAATTGCATCGCAATCCCTTGCGTAATGACCCTGCTCATTGCACTGATGACATTTAACTTCTGGACAGTCTTTGAACACATGTCCCGGATTCATGCACAATCGACAGGTTTTAACCTGACGATCATGCATGATCCTGAAATACTGTGTTCCCTCCTCCGTATCAAACTTTGTACTGTATGGCAGGGACACTACTTCTTTAGGGAATTTCACCCTTAGGTACCTTGTACCATCCGCAATGTCTGTGCCTGGATACATTCTTCTTCTGATGTCTGAAACAGGTGTCATGCCCCAATTTTGTAATTTATTTAAAATGTCAGAGTCCTCAATATAGGCTGGCAAATGTATGAAAGAAACCACATACTCCCTTGTTTTCAGTTGTCGAATCTCACACAGTTTTCCTTTTATCATTAATCCTTCATCTAATCCATCACACACCTCCATGTTTATCAGTGTAATTTCATATTCTTTTCCTTGCCTCGGTCTGACTGCTAGAATCTTTCCTCCTCCAATCCTTTCGTTCACTGCTTTGATAATGTCCTCTGCTCTTGCATCTCTCTGATCCGCCATGTCAACAATTACCGTAGCCTCTTTAGAATAAATCTTCTTGTTATAATCCATTCGTCCTTGTCCATCTCGTTGTCCTTTATTCGTTTCTTTGTCCGTTAGCACTCGTCTTCCTCCTGCCATGTCCACTTCTTTGCCATGTAATCCATCCATTTTCCAAACAAAAGAAAAATTACTCCCCAGACAGCAAACTGCTGCTGGGAAGTGTAAAAACTATAACAAACAAAAATTTATAAGATACAAAAGAAAAAATCTTTACTCAGATAAAACAAAACAAAAAATACAAGGTGAGCCTCTCTCACCTACTGCCCACTACAAACTGCCAAGTCACTTCCTGTGTAGCTCAATAGCGCCGCCAGGTTGCTATGGCCGTAAGCGAAAACTGCTGCAAAGAGAGGGCTATTTAAAGATCAGCTACTCTAATCTCCAGTACATTATATAAGTAGGGAAGAAAACCCAAAAGCTTACAGCACCTGGAATTATTCCCAGGCAGTCTACCATCCAAGTACTAACCAGGCCCAAACCTGCTTAGCTTCCGAGATCAGACGAGATCGGGCATAGCCTTTTTTTTTTTTTTTTTATTTTTATTTTTTATTACAGTTTTTTACGATTGTTTACACACTAAAATTAAAATTTCCACACAATTAGCAAAATTTTACTCCAATGAGCAAAACACCTCCACAGATTTGCACAACATTACACACAATGTCTGCTTCACCCTTTTTGCAAAACATTACACACAGTGATTTGTAAAACTCTACACACATTTTCACACCTTAGACACAGATAAGGATTGTGAGGTTACTTCCTTGTAATTACAAAGCACTGGATTGCCAATTACCACACTATAGAAACAAATTGAATAAACACATCTACCAGGTGTGGAAGCACACATGTGCTAATTTTAAAACGCAGCACTCAGGTGTGCTATAAAAGGCAGCAGGTGAGTTCACCTATCTTCAACAAAAATGGAAGGAGTTAGAAGAAGAAGAAGAGTGAGAATGAGAGGGGGATCTCAAAGAGGAGATGTAGAGGAAGAGGAGAAGGAGGTAGAGGAAGAGGCATAGGTAGAGGAGAAGAAGGTAGAGGAAGAGGAGAAGGAGGTAGAGGAAGAGGAGAAGGAGGTAGAGGAAGACACCTAGGTAGAGGAAGAGGAGAAGGAGGTAGAGGAAGAGGAGAAGGAGGTAGAGGAAGAGGAGAAGGAGGTAGAGGAAGACACCTAGGTAGAGGAAGAGGTAGAGAAGGACTTGAAGAGGTGATAGAACCTGAACAAAGAAGACGAGGACCAAATTTGACTCGAGAAATCCGTGCAACACTTATTGACCATGTTATCAACCATGGACTGACACTAATGGAAGCTGGACAAAGAGTTCAACCAAATCTCAGCAGAAATACTGTTGCGTCAGTAATTCGGACATTTCATCGAGAAAACAGGTAAGCTAACCACACAGTATACATTGAAACTGAAGCTTGTCAGGCTACGAGAAATCCAAGCCAATATCATCAATGATGACAATATTTTCAATAACATCCAACGAGTCTCTCTGTCAACATTAGGTCGAATCCTAAAGAAAAATCAAATATACATGAAGCAACTGTATCGGGTACCATTTATACCGGGTACCAAAAAAATACTGTGCTATAGATATTGAATAGCATCCTATTTTCTTTAATGTGTTTTAGAGAGTCTTGCAAATGGATGCTGCTGAAATTCAACATGAATTTATATATGTGGATGAGGCTGGATTTAACCTTGCAAAAACAAGAAGAAGAGGGAGAAATGTAATTGGGCACAGGGCAATCACCAATGTGCCAGGGCAGCGAGGGGGTAACATCACCCTTTGCGCTGCTATCACACAAAATGGGGACCTCCACCACCATGCAAATCTGGGACCCTATAATGCAAATCTGATACTTGCATTTCTTGACCGATTGCATGAGATTGTCACAGCATTACACCAAGTAGACCAGATGCGGTACATTGTCGTTTGGGACAATGTCTCATTTCATCGGGCTGCTCTGGTCCAGAACTGGTTCCATGATCACCCTGATTTTGAAGTTTTATACCTTCCCCCATACTCCCCCTTCCTGAATCCTATAGAAGATTTTTTTTCAGCGTGGCGGTGGAAGGTATATGACCTGCGGCCTTCTGACCGTTTGCCCCTCATTCAGGCCATGTAACAGGCATGTGATCTTATTGAAGCAGCTTCAGTGCAGGGGTGGATTCGTCACACAAGGCGATTCTTCCAACGGTGCCTTGCCAATGAAGACATAGCCTGTGATGTGGATGAAATCTTATTGCCTGATCCAGCCAGACGGAGAGACGGATAGTTACAGTATTCTTGTTGCTTTTACAGTAGTTTTCTTTCATTTCTGTTTACTTTTACTTTACTTCTCTTCAGAGTCAAAGTGTATGTACTGTAATTCATGCAGTAATTTTTATTTGTCTATAGATTTTATTTGTTTACAGTAATTGATATCATTGTTGGTTGATTACTGTAACTGATTATGGTAAGAAATACTGTAAGTATTGAAATAAATACTTGAAATATTCAGTCTGCAGCATCAAGTGTTGTGCAGTGCTTGGTAAGGTTGTAGTAGGCCTACAGTATTTGTCTACATTCTCCTTATATCTCAAAACAAATCATAAATAATGTTGTGAGTTTCTCACTATTTTTTGTCACCCAAATTATCTCTTACATACAATAAGAATGTCTGGCCAAAAATCTATTTTTTTTTTTTTTTTTACAAATGTGTTTTTTATTTATCACAGCAGTGTGAAACTGGCTGCAATAGTGTATGATCAATTATGACTGTGTTGGTTAAATGAAAACAAATAGCATTTTCACAAATATGTGTATATGTTTTGACTGAAGTGTGTCATTTTGCAAACAATCTAGGAATTTTGCTAATTGATTGTGGTGTTTGGATAATTGTGATTATATTTTGACAAAAAGAACTCCGTTTTCAAAATTGCGTGTAAACAATTGAAAAAAACTGTAAGAAATTTCAATCAATAAAATACAATAGATTAAACACAATCAATAGAAAATACAGAACATTGTCTTTACATATCTCTACATTACACATCTTTCCTTTACATAGATAATTTAAAAATTTCCTTCACTTCCTGGCAGCTTCCACATTAAATCATTTAAAACACAATAAACTTTTGAGGTAAAAACATCATAAAAAGAGTCTAACATATTTACACCTTTAAAGTACACATACAATCTTTCAATATATAATTCTGTTTTTCTTTTAAACACCCTCCAAACATCCAACACAATTTTTTCCTTTTTAGCCACAGTTCTTCTGTCCCATATTGCACTTTTCATTAGCATTACACACAGATTAATGAAACTTTTGTTTTGACACTTTTTTTCCCAACCAAACATCACAACTCTGTTCCATTCCATTACATTTTCATCCCACTCCTCAGTCACATCTTTAATTAAACATTTACATTTCCTTAAAAAGTCCTCTAGCTCTCTACAATGTAAAAACATATGTAAAATTCCCTCTTCCTCTTCCTGGCACACTTTACACAGAGCATTTTCTTCCATTCCTATTTTATTTAAAATAACCTCAGTAAAAACCACTTTATGCCTTATAAAATACTCCAAACATTCCAATTTTGTTTCCACACATTTCCCCGTCATGTTTCTCCATATACACTCTTTTTTTAAATCTTTGAATTTCTGCACCCAGTAACCATTTGCAATCGGCTCTTTAAAAACATCATCTCTAAAAGCACAATAAATCATTTTCACAGTACATTCCTTAAAATCATACAGTTTTTCCCCTAATTTCACATGAATACATTTCTCTTTTGGCTCTCCTTCCATACTTTCTATTCTTTTTATCCACTCTTTAGGTATTGCATTTTTAATGATTTCATATTTATTTTTTATTACTTGTTCACTGTAATCCTCTTTTGCCTCCTCCATTGCATCTACAATAAATTGTGTTGGTAAAAACCCTTCTTTAAATTCATACAAAACATCTCTCACTCTTGTAATCCCCACTTCCATCCATTTCTTTAAAAAAATTCCTTTGTCTTGTTTTAAAATGTTTTGGTTTAAAAACAGAGGTTGATTTAAAATGTTTTCTCTCCCATGTGGATCCTACTCAAGTCTATCTAAAAATTTTCCCCAGGCACTAAACATTTCCCTATAAAACTCTGGTAATCTTTCTGTCATCCAATTCTTTGTTTTCATCCATAAAATCCCATCCCCCATGTTAAAATCCCCACATTTGTTTAAAAAATATTCCATTGTCTTTTTCCATGCAGTTTTGTGACCATCATCTAGATATTTTTTTACTATTTTAATTCTTAAGCTATTTTTTCTCTGTTCAACATCAATTAATCCCATCCCTCCCTTCCCTGCTTCTCCTATTAATGTACTATATGCAATCCTTGAAGGTTTACTATTCCATAAAAAATCTAAAAAACATTTTTTCAACCTTTTCTCCACCCACATTGGCATAGCAGTCACATATAAAACATACCACAACTTTGACACCATTAAAACATTTAAAATTAAAATCTTCCCTTTTAAACTTAATGTCCTCAATTTCCAAAAATTTAACCTTCTTTCAATTCCTCCTACTATTTCTTCCCACATTTTTTCTTTAACATTCCTTTCTTCTTTTCCCATTAGAACACCTAAAATCCTTATTTCTTTTGTTTCTTTAAAATGAAAATACTCTGTTAAAACAGTCACTCCTCCAAATCTCATATATATAGTTTTTTCTTCATTTATCTTACCTCCTGATCCCTTACAAAACATCTGTACTACTTCCATTACTTTATTAACACTCTCTATATCTTTAACTATTATTGTCGTATCATCTGCATATTGAAATATTTTTTCATTTCCCCCACTTCCTTCAATGTTTATCCCTCTTATGTCTTCGTCTATTCTAATAGCTAATCCCAATGGTTCTGCAACTAAAGAATATAAAAGCGCTGATAATGGACATCCTTGTCTTATTGATCTAGTAATTTTAAAACATTCAGTTAAAAAACCATTACACTGTATTCTTGTTATTGCTCCCCTATATAAAATAGTAATCCACTTGATAAAATTTTCCCCAAACCCGTACCTTCTTAAAATTCCAAATAAATATTCATGCTCCACTCTATCAAAAGCCTTTTCGAAATCCAAACTAATAACATATCCTTTTTTGTTTTTTTCTTTCATATATCTTATTCTATCTATTATACTTAAAGTTGTGTCCGCTATATCTTTCCCTTTAACTCCATACACTTGATTTGTTTCAATTATGGTTGGCTTTTATTTTTGTTTAATTCACTTATTGCTCTTTTTATCTCTTCTTCTCTTATCTCTTCATCACACTCTTTTTTGTCTACTTCTCCTACTGTTGTTTTTATTTGCTTAAGTAACTCCAATTTCTCTTCTTCCTTCAACCCCTCCGTACTAAACAGGTTCTCATAATATGCTTTTACTTCTTTTAATATTTCCTCATTTGTTTCCACCACTACACCATTTTTTCCTCTTATTTCTTTAATCATTCCAGCTTTCCTTCGTATTTTTTCTAGATCAAAGAAAAATTTTGTACATTTTTCTCCCTCCACAGTATATTTAGCTTTACTTCTTAGTCTTGCTCATTCATATTTTTTCTCTTCCATTTCTTTCAATATTCCCTCCAATTCTTTTATTTTTTGTATATCTTTCCCATTCTCATTTAATTCCCTTTCCAATTGTTCTCTTATTTCTCTCTCCTTCTTCCTCTTACATATCTGTATTAATTTGCAATACTTTATTGTGAATTTTTTAACTAAATATTTAACATTTTCCCACCATATCCTTTTATCTTCACTGTACATTTCATTCTCCTTTTCTTTTTCAATAATTTCTTTAATACTTAAAACATACTCCTCATTCTTCAAAACCTCTACATTTAACACCCATACACCCGGCCCTCTTTTCACTGAACTCCAGTCTACTTGCAAAAAAATTGGTTTATGGTCACTTAAGCTTGATTCTTCATATTTAATGTTACCGATAAATCCTTCAATGTTCCTTGTACACAAAATAAAATCAATCCTTGTCTTACACATAAAATTCCCTACTAATTGCCTCCTTGAATATTCTTTCTTTTTTTCATTTCTTTCTCTCCATACATCAATCATATTATTTTCTTCCATTAATAATTTCAGTTCTTTTCTTCCTTTATCATTATTAAAAACCATTCCCTCACCCATTTCTAATTTACTGAAAACGGTATTAAAATCACCCATCATAATAGCTTCTTTATTCTTTTTTAAAAAAATCTCTTAATACATTAAAATATTCCTTCTTTTCATTCTCTACAGTCGGTGCATGAATATTAACTACAATAACTTTTTTCTCCTCATACTCCGTTTCAACCGCAATACATTTCCCATCTACATCATTATATATTGTTTTACATGATACCCCACAGTTTTCTTTTATTAAAATCGCAACTCCTCTTCCAAGCCTCCCATCACCATTGTTATATAAAATCTCTCCGCTCCACCTTTTCCTTATTTCAGTCATGTACTCTTCCCTCCAGTTAGTTTCTTGTAATAAAATCACATCCTCTCCTTTACACATTTCTTTCACCTTTTCAAATTTACTCATGTCCATCAATCCCCTTGCATTAAAAGTAACACAACTTAAAACCATTAAAATAAATAAAAATAAATACATAAAAAACATTATTTTCCATCTTCTCCCTCCAGCCCTCTTAACACTTCATATCTGTTTACACTTTTTACTCGGCCCCTTGTCATTAACTTTTTTCTTGCATTTTCCACATTTGGTTTTACCTTTAATGTTCTTCTTCTACTTTGTCCTCTCTCCCCTCTGTCTTTTCCCATGTTGTCCATCCTTGTTTCTTCTTCACTGTCCATTTCTTTGTTTTGATCATACATTCCTTGTCCATCCCTCTCCACATTATCCAAAAGATTTTTAAAACTGTCTGATATTTCCATTTCTGTCCATTGGGTATTCTGTTCTGCTGTTTGTTCCTCATCCATATCATTCTTTTTTCCTTCTTCTTCTTCCTCTTGGTTGCCTGTTCCTCCTTCTGTTTCCTTTTGTGATAATCCTTCATCCCCTTGTCCTTCATCAATATCTCCTTCCTCTTCAATGTTTCCTTCATGCACCTGTCCGTCCACCCAATGCTCCAGACCTTCTTCCTCTCCCTCCATCCAACACTCACACTTGTTTAAAATCTTTTGACACTCCGGGCATCTGACCGCATTGCAATCCCTTGCGAAATGTCCCCTTTCCTCGCACTTGTGACACTTAAATTCAGGGCATTCTTTGAGCAGATGATCCGGGCTCATGCACAGCTTACAGGTCTTCACCTGGTGGCTGTGCATCACCCTAAAGTACTGTGGCCCTTCTGCTGTTTCCAGCTTTGTGCTGTAGGGCAATGATGCCACCTCCTTGGGGAATCTCACTTTTAAAAACCTTGTTCCATCCTCTATTTCAGTGCCCGGGTAGCATCTTCTTTTTAATTTTGAAATTGGATTAACTCCCCATCCCTCCAATTTTCTAAAAATGCCTTTATCATCAAGGTAGACGGGCAGGTGCATGAAGGAAACAACATAATCTCTATTTTGCAGTTTCTTTATCTCACAGTTCACTCCTTTAATTAACAATCCCTCAGTCAGTTCATCACATGTTTCTTCTTTCTCCATTGTCAGTTCATATTCCTTTCCTTGTCTTGGCCTAAGTGCTAAAATTTTACCATATCCACATTTTTCCGTCACCGCTTTAATAATATCCACAGCTCTCACCTCATTTACGTTCTCCACTTTCACAATCACAGTTGCCTCCTTTAAGTATTTCCTTTCACCAATTTTATCTCTTGCATCTTGTTTTTTACAGTGTC